>NW_026517100.1:0-16890 GCF_026229845.1 Diaporthe amygdali
CTCTCAGAACGGGTCGGTGCTTTCCAATAATAGCCTTCCAGTAAGCGATGTTGGGAACTGTGATACACGCAAGCGCAAGACGTCGAAGGGGGGAGAGGAGGATGAAAATGCAGGAGAAACAGGAAGTGTGGAGAGGTTGCCTCGCAAGAAGAGGCGCACCAACCCGAGCAGAACTGGCAATGAGTAATGTGAAAGTTGCTCTCATGAGCTGCAATGGTCGGGTACATCTGCCAGAACTACACGCCCGTCTGGGACCAGGAAGTTATTGAAACGAACGAGAACTAGATACAGGAAGACGCTTTTAATTCTGTCAAATATCGTGGAGAACTGGTGTGGCGGTCGCATGCCAACACCACAGTCGCTCTGGCAAGTGGAATCAGTTTAAATATAGAACAAGACAAAAACACTGGGCACATGGCTGATATAATATGTGGCTCTCTTTTGATCTACATTGAGCCAAATTGAGCCTTTAGCCAGTGTGTTGGCGTGAATGGTGACTTTCGCCCCGGTCAGCCAGTCTTTCAACCTCCAGTCTCGTTTGGAAGACCACAACATGCGCAACAAGAGATGTGCTCTCTGACATATTTCTCTTCCATCCTTATCCATAGTGTCGCTTCTGTCCACATTTTCAGGAAATACAGGGGTCTACTCTGTCAAGAAGTGCTCATTGAATACGAAAATGGTGGCCAAGGGCCTATTGGACAGTGCCAACTAGGGGATGAGAAGGCAAGACGTGCGTGCAGCCTTCAATAGTCTGTATTCGTGTGGCATGCTGTGCAACCAAATTTGCGCGAAGATCGATGGTTCAATAATGATTGCGGAGAAAGAAATCGAGACCCAGCCGCAGAACGAAGCATATTAATCAAATGACGGAAATGCAAGCCGAAACAAAAACTCATAACAATCTGCAACTTTGAAAAGCGTGCAATTTCGCCGCCGTGATTTTCTCTGATAGCATACAAGGAAAGGGAAGGATAACCCAGTACGACTTCTTACTGCTGCGAGCTTAAGGGATCTATTCTTCTGGGACTTTCAAACTGCTTCAGCATTCAATCGAGGCTTTAGGGGTCGTGGACGTGTCTGGTGAGATGCTGGTCAGCGAGTATATCGAATCGTGTCGGGAATACTTGCAGGTTTTGTCGCCTTGCTGGCTCCAGATTCAGTTGCCTTTTCTAGCACTCTGCGGAGTCCCCTTGTGCGCTGCCTTATGCGCTGTTTTGTAACATTTTTGTGTTGCGCAGGGAGCACTGCTCCATCTTGCGCCTCTTTATTGGCCATATGATCCGAGGCAGGCGTCGTCTGCTGTTCTGCAGTTTGGAAAGTGAATGCGCTTGGGCCCAGACTTGCTACGAACGGATCATAGTTGGTGTATTGAGTGGAATCGTCGTACCCTACATTGGGCCTCAATGGCCGCTGCCAGGCAGAGTCCAATGTCTCGGGTGTGAGTTGACCCCCCGGCAATGCTCTCGTCGGTTGACTTGATGACGGTATGATATAGGAAGAAAACATCGAATTGTCGAGTCCCGCTACGTGAGAGTAGCTGTTGCTCAGTGGTGGGAGCGATTGTAGTGCGAACTCGTCATAAGACGGTACCAGAGACTGGCTGTCGTCGCCTGGCGCACTGCGCCCTGGCGTGGAATTATTGGTTGCGCTCGTTGATGGGGAGCTCGTTTCCACATCGCTAGAGCCACCTTCTGGTTGTTTTATTTCTATTGCGAAACGGCGCATAGGTGAACAGAAATCAGTTCGGTTCAAGAGCGTTTTCATCAGGAGCCAACGTGGTCTGTCAGGACTTCCCTCGTGTTTGATGCACCATTTCGGAAAGCGCTCAAAGAAGTATTTTTTGTGAGGACAAGGTGGTGGGCTGTTGCCGCAGAGTTGGTAGGAAGCAGGCGATATAGGATCGCTCACGTCCCATTTCCAGGCTGACGGCAGCTCTGAACCGCAGACCTGGAAAGCGATTCTCGCGCCGCAGTCGAAGAGAAGGGTAAGAACACCATTTTGGTGCACCTCGGTGAATTTCTCGCAATGCATGACGGAATTACCCACGGAGACACGAGAACGCGAAAAGCTCCAGCCGATTCTCTAAAGTATTGAAGTCGTCGTAATTCAATCATCGGCTCGTGACAACGAGAGAAGGTCAGCTCGTTGTGAAGTATTTGGCTTGCTCACCGGAAGGTATCTGAGCCGCAAAGTTTTACGTTGCAATTGTCACACCCGCAGCAGCCGCGGTTCGAAACCCAAATTCTGTGATACGATCACTGCACTACTGTACTGTACTTCCCAAGCAAGTGATAGATTGGATTGATGATGGAAACATTCCCTTGTCAACATAGCAGAGTTGCAATGACTAGTCCAAGCTGAGGAAATGAGCCGCAGCGATGGCACCATCGACAAAGTTGCAAGATAGGAGCAGGACTTCTAAAATAGATCCTGACGGACGACTGGTCTAGACCTTGTGGTCAGTTGTGTTGTTGGTGATGGCGAGCGTGGACTGCAGATCCTCGGCTACACCGAAAAGGAAACGCCCAGTATGGGATAGTCGAGTTTCAACACTCTGCATGGCCAACAGGTAGACATATATGAGGCCATCCTATCGTTGTTGGGTCCAAGAAACGGCAAACCGGGAAGTGGAACCCCCAAGCTTTGGGCAGGTTTGTTCGGTACGTTACGAAAAACTGCATTATCAGACCAAAACGTGCAACAGCATTAGGAAAATCAAGATGTGAGGCTCAAGATGCGCTCGCTGCCTTGACACAGCTCTTAGCGACGAAATGGACTTGGCGTATTGATAATGCAGGTAAGTCTGTAGTTTATCTCCAATGCAGAGTAGTGCGAGGTCGTCAAGTGCGCATGCACGAACTCCATGTACAGTCAAGCTGCGTAATGACAGCATGAACATCTTAGCACTACAGCAGTAACACAGAGATAGCCTACAGTACGCCCAGAGCGCAGAGGTGCTCACATGAACAACATGCGATGCGGGCCACGAAAACCAGCCAATTGGCAGTGCAGAACGGCGTGCAACTGTGCTGGACTGGACTTTTCTAGCGTGACGGACAGCCGGTAACCAATGATATTGCAGCAATATCTGAAGGTCTCGGTATCTGTTTGAATCGTCGTCTGTCGCAAGGACGTGTCTACTCCACTTGCATCCTGTGTTCGATAGCAAAAGAACTGAGCTATGATCATGGTGGAAGGCCACCTGCACCTGCAACTGCACCTGCACCTGCACGCAGCCCACGCGTCCCTTCAGCAGAGCAGCAGGCGATTGTAAGACTGTCTCGAATCCAAAATGTCGTCGTATCGGCACGCCCCGGCGCAGGTAAGACCGCCACAGCCGAGCTGATCGTCGCCGCCAACCCGAACCGGCCCATAGCCGTCATCACCTACTCCAAGCGCCTACAGCTCGAGACAACTCGTCGCCTAGGGGACCACCCGGCCTGCGACGTCTACACCTTCCACGGCATGGCCGGACGCCTCTTCTCCACCGTCGTGCACAACGACTCGGCCCTGCTCGCTTTCAGGAAGCAAGCCGCCCCACCCGTCTGGACCGGCGAGCCCTATGAGATCATCATCCTGGACGAGCTGCAGGATTGCACCGACAATCTGTTCTGGTTGGCTTGCACATTTATCTCGTCCGTGACTCGTGCCGCATGGGGCAGGATGCCCCGTATAGTTGCGCTGGGCGACGAGAGGCAGGCCATCTATGACTTCAAGGGCGCCGACGGCCGCTTCCTCAGCCTTGCGCCCTCCATCCTCGCCACACTCTCGCCATAACCCTGGACGCAACTGCCGCTGAGCCAGAGCTTCCGCCTCAGCCACGAAACATCGGCCTTCGCCAACAAAGTCTTCCTAGGCGGCGATAAATACATCACGGGCACGCACCATGGACCAAAGCCGCTGTACATGCATGGCGACATCTTTGATATCAAGACCATCACGCGGCAGCTCGTCCCCTTGATCCGGCAGTACGGGCCCGCGTGCACCGCCATCCTCGCACCCTCGATCCGCGCCAACGTGCCGCTTTCCATGCTGACCAACCAACTGTCGGGCTTCTACGGCCTGCCCGTCGCCGTGTCCATATCGGATGAGGTCTCGCTTGACGAGCACGTCATCGCTGGCAAGATCTGTGTGTCGACGTTCCACCAATTCAAGGGCAATGAGCGCGAACTTGTCATTGTCTATGGCGCCGACGCTGGCTACTTCAAGTTCTTGGGCAGTGACCTGCCAGATGATCGGTGTCCTAACAGCATCTTCGTAGGGCTCACGCGCGCGCTAAAGCAGCTCGTCGTCATGCACGACCATCAGCAGCGACCCATGCCTTTCATCAACGAGGACCAGCTGCACCAAACAGCCCAGTACCTCAACTTCTCCGAGACAAAGATGCAAGATACTGCCGCCATCGGCCGGCCGCTTCAGTCGGGCCTCCTCCTCCCGAAGAATGTCCACGCCTCGCTCGCGGCGCGCCACGTCCCCGTTGCGATATTGGATGTGATTTGCAAGACGCATCTCGACATCATTTTGGTTGCGCCGCCGTTGGCAGAGAGCCACCACATTGCCGCCCCTGACAAAGCGCTCACAGACGCTGCTAAGCTACACTATGAGGCAGTCAGCGTGGAGTTCGGTTCCGTAGTCGTAGTGAAGCTTTGTTAAAGTTTTGACAAGGGTGCGCCATCTTTTCATGAAATTTTCACCGCTCCTGTCTCTCTTCCTTGAATGCCTTCTTGTACGGCTAGGACTGGCCATAGCCGTTTGCGAGTGGACCATGGCCTCCGCAGAGCGAGGCTCTTGCCCTAAGCGGTTGTTGATTCCATCCAGAGTCAGGTTCTTGGTTGGAGAGTGTATAGTAGAACTCAGACTGTTGCACACACATACAAGAGGTGTAAAGCGATGAAAACAATTCAAATGTTTCCTATTTGAGGACCCATTGGGACCTGCAGAATGTCGGTGTACTTGGGATGCCCGTTTAGCCTGCACTTTGAAAGCTGGGATCTGGCTGACGCTGAACTGTGGTGAGATCAGCCAGCCAGACCGGTTTACCGTGAGTAGGCGCGAAGAGCCCGAAACCTGGCCATCGGCGACCTCAATCTCGCTGGGTGTTCGGCATCCTGGTCGCGTGCACCGCATTGCTGGGCTAGTGGGAGGAACGGAGCTGCTGCACTCTCAGCCGATTACACTAAACTGCGAGGCTACCTCTCCGCGGACACCATCGGATCCTTTCGGGCTTCGCCAATGATCTCCATCATTCGAGTATACAATCCTTCGTCCTCTCTTTTCCACCTCCCACCATTCGGAAACACTACTTTCCGTAGTCTGTTAATCCAGGGTACTAGTGGCTGGTAGTATAAGGTAAAATTCTCTTCTGCGGATCTGATAAAGTCCCCTTCATCAGATACTTGTCCCTTCTTCTCCTTTGCTAACAATTCCATGCTAATGTAATTCCATTGGTCAAACTCAGGAATGACCCTAGGCTTATTTGGCCCGTCATAGTGGACGCATATCCAGAACAGGACCCAAAAGAATGACTCGAGATCGTGCATGAATGAATGCTGCTCGCCTAGAAGCACCCCGATAGCCATGAACGCCCTCGTGCCGGTCTTGCCTCTTGCCCCAGAGGCGCCACTTCGCCGCTCTCTGATGGCGAGGTCCAGGTCAATCAAGAATGCAGGCCAGGAAAGGTTGTCGTCGTCCTCGTTGACCATCAGATTATTAATCGAGATGTCCCTGTGTAGGAAACCAGCCTTGCGCAATGATTCGTGTCCTTGAATACAGCCCTCGAACGCTGTGAGGAGAGCCGATCGGGAGCTTGCCTTGTAGATTGGCTCTCCATAGTCATGGAGAATGACACGGCGATGCACCCGATTCGATGGTGCGTCGCGACCAGCCTTCGTTGGAGATGACGAACAGGATCGCTTACAGGGAGGCAGATGAGCGCCAATTTGGCTGGATGATCGCTTCTTGCCGGCAGCGCGGCTACTGCTGCGAGCTCTTCGTGAAGCTTCAGACGCGATTGCACTTGGGGGCGGCATCGAACGTCCCGGCCGGTAGTTCGTAGCTGTGCTGACATCTAGTCCTCCACGAACGTTGCCTCGAATATCGTCATCCGTGCTGTGTACCTGGACAGTCTCGTGGTAGTAGTATCGGGCCACGTTGATAACGCCTTGACTAGTTGCCTCGCGTAACAATTCGCCTTCCTCATCGCGTTCTGGGTACTGCCACGAGTCTTTGATGACAAGAGGTGTCTGTGGCTGTCCTTCGCGATGGGCTTTCCAGCAAGTCGTAGCCCGGCCAGCTATGCAACGTGCGCGTTGCATCACCTTGTCGATGATGAGGCGCTCTGTTGTACCATCCCGCTGGATCTCGATGAATCGCTTGTCATTCGCCGTCATGATTGTCGGATCGAAGCCAAGCTCCTCCTCGCTCATCCAGAGAAACCCGAGGATCGTGAACACAAACTGCAGTCCATCTTCATTGACGTCGAAATGCTCGGATGCGATACCCCCTAATCTATCAAACTCCCATATCCTCATTAGAGAACCACAAAGAGTAAAGCCCAAGACGAAGCGACGAGTATCTTGAGCAGCGAGGACTTCCCTCGCGTATGTCCCAAGATCAAGCCATGCCTTTGACGCTTTGTCGGCCAATGGATTGCTCTTCAACTCGCCCGGAACAAGTATTTGCGACCAGTGGCATCGGGAGTCTTTTTCAGCCTTGGGGTCGTCCACAAAGCCGACGTCAAGTTTGCGTTCCCCTGTGGAACCATGAATTGGCTTGTTCGGCTGTGCTACAGGCCTGCGTCGGTCGGCCGGGTCCGACCTGTAGTCTTTTGCGAATGCCGCCAGCTTTTCGCACAGGTCCGCAAACCAGCTCAACACCTCATCTTGATTCGCATCTTTCGGCCATCCGCTCCACCCTTCACTGAAGAGTGGGTGGGCTGCCATCCGTGCACTTTTTGAAGACGGCCTCGGATGCTGTCTCCAGACCTGCCACGCGTCCAAAGTATATTGTGCGGAACTCAGGAAGCCCGACATAGAGCGGGCCAAGTTCCAACTTGAGGACCCTGTCCACATCTTGACGGTATTCCAATGAATTTGCGAAGCTGCTCGTTTTGTGCAGCCAAGGGGTTTGTTGAAGGGAAGAGGCTACCGGCTGGGGGGGCGGGGTGGATTCGGTGACGACTCGGTAGGCTTCATCCCAAATGTGTGCATCGTCTAGAGTATTGCTGATGGCTGACTTGAGGAGCGGCTTGATACGGTCGAGGTCGAAGTCGCCGGAGTCGAGTGAGAGCTCGAGCCGGAGAAGGTCGCTTCGAAGGGTGCCACGACCTGTCTTCGAGGGTAGGAGACGGATGGCGGGGATGTTTCGCAGGGCGGAGAGAAGATCGAGGGTGAGATTTTGTAAATCTGTAAACTGGTCAGAGGAGCACACCACAGTGAACCTGGATTGCCATACCTTTTTGGTCAAGCTGACCAAGCGCGTCCGGAGTGCACGGGATCCTCCTGTTTTCGCAGACCGAATTGAACGAAGCGTGGAGGGCGTCAAGACCGTTCCCGATCGGATTGTCTTCGATAATCTTTGACCGAGGTCGATCTGCCATGGCGGATGGACGTCCCTAAGATGCAAGGAAAGCTATCAGGAACGGGACGCGTATCGTATCATCTGGACTGTGCGGAGTTTGCCCCGAGCGCGGGGAATGATGGACCGATCGTTGTGCGCCAACTGCGCTGCTGCTACGGTCGTACGGGCCAATACCCAGCGTTTTTTATCGGCCGTGGCAGGAACCTGTAGCGTTGATGTCGGTCGCGCACTTTACTTGTCGATCCATGGAAAAGGTGGCACAAAGTCGAGCAAGGGGTTGCTGCCTCAAAACAGGATTTGGGCATAGCGACGGGTGGGCCCAGAAACGCTCACGAAACGGAATATCGACCAACGTTTATCCCCTGAAGGTGCATCATGTTTTGGTGGGGGGGGGGCACAGTAACTACCAATCAGATCCGCGCATTTGCCAGCCACCCAACTCCTCAGAAAGGCCGAGCTTCTCACTCTCCTTTATTTCCGACTACAACCCTGTCCATTACCACCACCATCGCAATAATAAGAATTATCGAACTTGGAAGATGAGAGTCGGTTGAGTGATCATCGTTACATGAGTCCAGTGCCTTTGCTTCCCCTCGACCCCTTCACGCGCGGCTGGCACCATCGATCATCACCATCCAACCCTCACGACCGTTGTTACCATCACTTTCACTCCCGTGCGCCCCCCCCCCTCTCACTTCTCCGAAGATTTGAGAGTCAAGGCTGCTCTGTCTGCGGTAAAAAGCCTGGGCGGGCGGGATTCTGAGCTATTGCTCAGGGGCATTTTCTCTTCCTCGCAGTGGTCATCCTGTACTGACACCACAAGGTTCATAGATCTGACGTTATCATTATGGCTGACTGCTTGGCGAGCTTGGCGACGGTTCCCATCTGCTCCGGGACCACAACGAACCCAAACACCCCGCGCTCCGATCATGACTTTGAGCATGTCCGAAATCACGGTTCGGAAGGAGGCCAGCCAGATTCAAGCAGCTCGTAGCCAACCCGAGACAGGTCTGTCTTCAGGGAGGACAATTTCGATTCGATTGGAGACGGGGAGACATTTGGCGGAGAGTCAACATCATCAGCCGCCTCGCGTCAGAGAGCACATGATATCCAGCCGACCTGGCCCCACAAGGTCACAACCCGGACTCCAGCTCTGGCCTTGTGGCAGTCTGCCCGCCTGGATACCATCTCCCTACACCTTAACTGGACAAAGGTCCGGCATAATAAGAGATACAAGGTGTTGATGAGCGGACGTGGAACCACGCCACGCAAGGCAAGATTGATACGAACGCGAAGCCCTCATTGGACACCTGGAAAAGGGAAATCATGGAAACATTCAATTGAACTTAAAAGGGGAAGGGAATGTATAGGCAATGCCTGCAGTCTTACCAGCACAGCTGATTTTTCTTCAATTTCCTTTTATTCATTTTAGTCCAAGAGGAAAAGTGGATGAATAAATTTTATCCAATTGTTTCTAAAAATTTGTTATTAGGAGTGGTTATTGGTTATGTTATGCCGAAAATGGATTTTACACATTCTTGTTCAATCAGTGCTATAATGCATTATTTGGCTCCAAGTAGCTGCCATAATGATGCAGCAGCTGGGTATTTAAGTCTTTAAACGACTCACTATCCATTACATACTGTAGAGACCGAAATCAGTGTCCAGATGTCAGTGTTGAAATATTCTCAGCACGGGCTAGTTCCACGGCTGGTTGTGGCTGACGCAGTGCGCCGTATCAGGTAGAGGCTATATACATACAGTACAGCTCTGGATTGAGTGGAGCAACAGTTCCAGCCAGAAGCCCCGCACTTTCTCCCCGGCTGTTACAAGGGCTAGTGTGTGTGTAGGGCTTGTGGTATTTCAACGATAATCTCTAAGGGGTCTAAAGGATCCTTGAGGTCCCAGGATCTTCCCTGAATACAAATGCTAGACTCGCGCCATATATAGTTTATCGAGCCTAGATGCCTGAGGCTTCAATTCCCTTAGCGGGGCTTATGGGCCCCGCTGGCTGCCTAAGACGATCTCCACTCCTGAGTGGGTTTCCTTCCGTCAGACACCGGCCCCTCACCTTCAAACTTTCGCGAGATCCTCGTTTCGCGCGTTCCTCATCAACCCCACTTATACGACGTACGCGTAGGTACTCATCTAGTGCGCAGTTTTATTTGAAACTTGGAAACTTTCTCAGCTCGATGACACGAGTTACGTCCACGGCAATGATCGAGCGCGACACCGAGTCCCAACAAAGCCATGACCATACCCCTCTCGGTACGCCTACACATACGACTGATACCGTACCTGGTCCGGGGCTTGAAGGCCAGTTCTCGGTGGAGCAAGGCATAGAAAGTGTCCCTTGGCCCGGCCGGACGTTCATGATCAGAAATCGGGCGTCAGATAGGGTTCTGGCGCGAGAGCATGGCCGTTTGGTGCTGAAGAGGATTGCAGATCTGGCGGTCTGCGGTTGGCATTGGGCCTGCACGGAGAAGACGGGCAAATGGCTTGGTTTTCGTGAAACAAGTTCGGGCGTCTACCTTGGACGTGATAATCAAGGAGGCTTCAGAGCCTCGACTATAGAACATAAGGCGTGGGAGGCTTTCAACGTAAGAAGGCATCCAGATGGAGGATATCTGCTTTTGTCGATCGATTGGTGGTCTCAGATGTGCATGGCCGCCGACATGAAGACCCACCATGTTGTTGAAATCGAAGGGTCTGGAGACGAGGGTGGTGTAGCTGCGCTGTGGGATTTTGTGCAAGTCGAAGCTCATTTGATGTAACCAGGGTGGCCAGTTCCTTGTTGACGCTATGAAGGAACTTGTAAGTTGTATGCGAGGCGGCTGTATCTTATTGAGTGGGCGGGCTATTCGGAAGAGACGGCAATATCAATAGGCCGGTCCGCCCTACGATCGATACCAGCGTTGCGGACGTGGGCGGAGAACTCGGGTTCGCCGCAGGCTATAATGATTGTCAGCCGGGGCCAGCTCCCAGGAGGGGGAGACCTGCCTACCACCATACTCTTCCCCGAAGTAGCATCGATCATACATTCCAGCAAAGGGTAGTGGTCATCCTCCTCAAAACATATCCAATGGCTTATTTCCCTAAATACCGGCGTCCCCTTCTGGGTGGGTGGGTACACGCACCACACCACAAAAAGTTCCTTCAGATATCAGCACGGTGACCATAGCTAGGGAAAACAGTGTGCTCACATTACCGGCGTCTAGCTCTTGCAAAGCCTTCATATATTCAGACGCCCACTCGCCTTGCGAGTTCCTATCCAAACTCCAGAAGATGTTCACCCTGCGGAGCACGTTATCGTGTCGACATTCCCAGAGGGTCCGGGCGATAGAGAGAACACCCACGATCCCAGCACCACGTGCCACGAGCATCACGCTTTTGAATGAGTCCAGATTCAGATCTTGTCCGTATAGGCCGTCCATCAGCAGCCTCTCGCCCTTTCTGGAGCACAGCGATCTGAGAGGGCCACTGTGCAGGACCAGAAAGGTGACCGTACTGCCCCTTCCATCAAGGTCAGGCTCGTACCATAGCGCCGCCATCGGATAGCTGGTCAGTAGGCTATAGAGAAACACCTTGTGACCATGTGATCTCATGGTCTCGCCCTGGGGTTGCTCCCAAAGCTCAGGTCAAGCCGGCTGGAGAGGATGGACGAACAGTGCCCTTTGTGTTATACTACCCCGCCCTCGACCGCAGATTCGGGTGCTTTAAGTTACACGATTCACAATTTGTCAAAACTAGGATTCAACTACAAGAAATTTAATCGAAATAAAGAGATAATACGTAGACTGCTTTCATCCAAAGCCCCAGTCCTTACCTTATACCATGAAATCTTTTCATGGTATGATGAAATCACTATAAATTTACATAGCCCACTCTACAGAGATAGCTTAAGGATATATTATTCAGCCCTTGGATGTTAACTAGCTTTAAATTATATAGGCTGCTCCTTTTACATTGAATCTAGAGTACAATAAAAGCAATTCCGCACATAGACTCAGGTGCCTGAGCAACGCAGGCTGGCAGGAACGCCAGCAAGCCCAAAGATAGCAAGTCTCATGTACCAGGAATTCAAAAGATCGAGCACAACTCCTCGGATAGTACAGAAGATGCTACGCACGCTGGGCTAAATAGATGTGAGCGTCGTGGTTAACCAACAGTGACACGACCGTTCGAGTTACGGTCGACATCGTCCAAGGCATAGTAGACGGAGTTGTAGAAGAGCTGACCTGAATCCTATCAGCGGCGATTGGAGGGATGATGGCGTTTGAAGTATAGTTTGACCCATTGTTGAAGAATGGCGCAGTTAGGAGCATCGAGTTTAGTGATTCAAGTGCCCGTCAACGCAAGCATAAATTGATGGCCTGACTTTGTATACTTAGGGAAGAGGCCAAAGTTGCTGGTGTTTAAGCGTGTAAGGTATGATGACGCGTGATGAGTTAATGATTTCTGGCCAAATAAGCTGGCCAGATACCATGAAATTGCAGCAGCTGGTCGGACAATGAGGCCCGGCTTCAATCATAAGAGAAATCATAGACCACTCCTCCTTCTTCGTCGTCAAAAAAATCGTCCTCTTCATCGGGGGAAGCGTCTTCGTGCGCAGCTGCCACCATGTCCAAATGTAGAAGCCAGACAGCGTCTATTTCATCAAGCGCCTTGGGTGTTTCTTCCCACGCCGCATAGTTACGCAGCGCTATTAAGTCCGCCTCCTCCGGTGACCCACGGAAGTAGGACTCCGGCTTCTGCAAGCCATCGCCATCATCCTGCATACTAATCAGACGACCCCAAAAATGCATGTTTGCCTCCTCCACAGCAAGGTACAATTCCCAGACTTGCTTCCTTACCCTCTCGATCATTGCAGCAAGGGTCACCGTGTCAGCGGCGGCAAGATCCTGACGCCCCACCAGAAGACTGTCATCCAACAAGTTCCCACGCACTTGGTTTACAACTTGGCATGGTAGAGTAGATGCCTGAAAAGCCCGTGCCGTATTCTGCAAATCACGTAGATTCGACAGGAAGCGCAACTTGATCAATATCACAGCAGCCGCATGACTGAAGTTTAGATATCCGCCCGCCCACCACGAAGGATTTTCGAGAACATCCACGTCCTTCGTATCTAGATAAGGCAGCGCCATATCGCTCCAGTCATAACGACCAGGGAACACCGCCCACCACTTGACGAAATCGTAAGCATCCTGGTTGCGCCCGAGGCGAAGCATCAGCGAGGGCACCATATCTCGCAGGCCCATACTGTCCCTACGGTTGAGTCGCAACATGTCCATAAGGTGGTCAAGGGCAGTCTGCACTGCGACTTGATGGTGAGGGAAATTGCTTAGAATTCTGTCGACAAAGTTGAAGCGTGCGCGCATGTAGTCACGGGTGCCTAACACGTCCCAAAAGCGACCAACGTATCCCTCAAAGACGCGCGGCGATAGCATGAGCCCGCCGGCTGGGCCATTCCGGAGCGAGGTCTCCTCCTTCATGAACTCTATGTGGGCTTTCTTGGTGATTACGCAGGCGTGCCTGTGGATGTTCCTGTGGACGGTCTGATCTGCGAAGCGTATTAGGCATTTAAAACAGATGTGAAGGTAGAGTAGGAAAGGTTCACTCACGATCACGGCCGGACTTCTCCCCCGAGTGCGCTTGGCTGCCGTATCCACCTTATCCACAGATTCACGAGGTCTCTTCCGACCCCGAATCGTGCTTGTAGAGACAGGACTACTGACTGTAATTTCTGTTGCCGACGAGTCTGGTCGTTCTCGACCTTTAGTGCGGGCCGAGCGGCGCGCACCTTTGGTGTTCGGCTGATCATGCTATATTTGAGGACTCCATTCAGCAGCTCCTTCGTCATTGCGGGAAGTTTCCCCAGCTGGGTCCATCCTGGTGTTGAACAATGCGATCTTTCACAGGGATTGAAAAGTCAAGGAGATGTGTTCTGCTGCGGGCGTGCAGCGTCTCTTTCTCCCGCTGTACTCAACAGACCTTCAGCCGATAGAGGAGCATTTTGGATAATTCAAGTGGTTTATGAGGACGAAGTGGTACGTCCGAGACCACACCGGGGTGCCATTCAGACGCCTGCCTCAAATGGTGCATAGATCAAGTGAAAAGTAAGCGTGAGAGTGCGGAGGGTCATTTTTGTCATTCTGAGATCACGATAGAATACTGTAAATAGCAGACAATGCGGAGAGCCTGCTCAAGGTTTTGCGCTTACGTCAATGTTTTGGAAGAATCATAACCATTTTCCATACTTGTCTTGACGTGCAGGTGGTGCTGCTGCTGCCGCCCGTATTCTTGGTCGGCATACTGGAAGAGCCCAGGCGGCTGGTCATTTACAGCTGGAACGCGCCCCTGGTGGTGATGTGGTGTGGGGCGGTAGACAGAAGACGAGTTGTTGTGCGTGGCCTCGACGGCGTGGTGACGCGCTGAGACGCGGACACGCATCCTGCGAGCCTGGGATGGCTTACGCCGCTTCTGTCCCGCGCCTAACCTGACAAGCTCAGCCTCGACCTTTATGCTCTTCCTCTCGTATGCCGGGGAGTGGCCGTCATCCTCAAGCTCTTCCACCAACAAACCTAAGCTTTCGTTGTGCCGACTTTCCTCCCACCTCCCATAGGCCTTAGTAGTGCGGCGTTCTGTTCAAGAGCACAGCTGGTTAATATCCTAAAAGTCCTACGCACTGGTAGATAGTGTTTTATGGTGGTCTGCGATGGTTGTATATTTATGTTGCTCGCTGGCTAGATGCCGCATTTCAAGACGCCCCTGTGGATTTTCATCTGCAACTTCGCCTTGAGTTTTGCCTTCCTGTCCTGGCTGAGGGCGTTGGCCTCGTCAGGCCCTAGGAAGTCCCTGACGATGTACCCCCAATGCCCTGGCCCTTCACGCTGAGCCATTTCTGCTTAATGTTCTAAAGTTGTCTGAGGTCAGCCGGCATCGTTTGGTCGAGGCCAACCTCTTCTTCCGGAACGATTACTTCGCCACCTCTGTTGGCGTCATCAACCCCGAGGGGCTGGGAAGTCATTGACTGACTGAACGATGGCTTGATCCTCTTGTGGACCCTAGACTGCCGCATGTCTGTGAAGTGGACCGAACGGTGGCCTGTGTTACAACAGGAGGCAGACATGGCTTCGTAACATCCCATTAAGTAGGTTTTTGACACCCGGCCGGTTTATATTAAACCAATTTCTCGATTCCAGGAATAGCAACATTCCATGTGCAGCAGTGTGCCTTAAAATAACTCATGTAGAAGGATCAATATCTATTAGTCAATAGAACCAGTCTTTGTGCAGTCTGAGGTAACGTATGATACTTCAGATAGGCCTCGATGTCGCATTTGATCTCCAGCCTTTCATGGGCCACAGCCGATCTTCCTTGGACCTGCTTTCTCCTTGGCTGGTTGGGGTGCTGAAAGCCCCAATCTATTGTCTCGCCTTCCAGCTGTCTTTGAATGATGGACGATTGCCCAAAGAGTACAATATCAAACAAGAGAGCGCATGCTTCAGAATTTCGGTTGCAATCCTCACATTTTAGGAAACCAAATCCTGGCTGAAATCGATTGTGCGACGTATAAAAGATACAATCTATCCTTGCAGGTAGCTTGAGAGTTGCAGATCCGCCACCTCTTCCACCCAGGATTGAACTCCGTTGCCGGGGCGGGCAGCAACGCGCCAAAGTAAACCAGCGAGGGTGTGACTATCAATGCACAGTACGATTGTATTGCTGTCATGTGCGAGAACGTTGCGTGAACCCTCACAACTCCCCGATTCCGGCAGACATCCTTTAGAAATCCTGGAAGTACCCGTCATACTTCTGCCTCAAGTCGTCGGTATACTCATCACGGGCAGCGTCCTCTTCCGGGTACACATCGAAGCACTGCGCATCACCGGGGGACCTGATGGGTGGAATGATGGGGCCCTTGTGTCGCCGGTTGAAGACGTCATCCCAGTTCACGCCCCGGAAAAAGGGGTGATCCTTAAGCGTCTTTACACCGCCGCTCACGTTGCCCAGCCTGTGGGACCTATCCGCGTTGCAGAGAGACCGGATGATGTCCTGCGCCTCGGGCGAGATTGCCGGCTCTTGTGGGAAGTTGACTGGCTTTTGGACAATTCTGCGATCAACAGGGGGGTTAGTAAATGGGGGATTAAATGTTAAGCGTTCTAGGGGGCCACATGCTGATTATATATCTCCGCAGGGTTCTGATGCCAAAACGGAGGATAGCCGGTCAGGAACTCGTATATCAGGATCCCCAAAGCCCACCAGTCCACGGCTGTGGTGTGTCCTTTATTAAGGATGACCTCTGGAGCCAGGTACTCGGGTGTACCACATAACGTATAGGTTTCCGACACGCGGACCCCTCGATGACAAGCCTTCCCAAGCCTCGTTTCATACGTTGGAACGGTGCCTTTCAGTGCTGCAATCTGGAGCCATGCTTTCAAGTTCCCATTCCCATGATTGCGTGGTCGAGCATGGCGGTCGTCATGCGACAGACACACCTGCGAGACCGAACAAGTATGATTTTGATCTACTTGGACAGTACAGATGGCGGGAGATGTAATTCATGCCGGTGTGCTGCGTGGTTGCGAAACTGGTCCAGGTTGTGTAGGACTCCGAGCAGCCACCAAATGGACACTTTAACGGCATGCGCCGCAGTCTCAGATGCTGCAGGCGCAAATGTCTCGCCAAGCTGTCGATGCGCCAAAGCTTCGTCCGTTGGTAGCTACCCACGCTGTCATCGGCCCATCGGCAGAAGGGACAGCATGCAAAAGTGCTTTGTTTTGGTGGTATGGGTTGTGGGCCAAGATTCCGAGGAGGATCTGGATCCGGCAAAGGCGCCTCTGCTTTGCGACCCCGCTGCGCATGGTCCCGACAAAGACTCTCCCTCCGTGTGCAGAGCTGAGCAATTGTGCTCACAAGTTCTGTCCGAATGTCCTGCAATTCGTCCATGTTCTTGGAATCCGCGGCGCGTGCGAGAAGCCGCGCCAGGCGGGCCCTCTCAGGAAGGTCATATTGAATAGTAGGTGGCACGATCACGTCTGGCGGCTTGATGCCTTTCAGCTGCCTTTCGATCTCCTCGACATGCACGGAACTGTGAAATTCCCTGATGGCTCGCCGAAGCCTCCGGATCTTCAATTTCTGGGATAGGCTGTGAGCCTTCTTCTTGCAGCGGTCGTACTCAGCCGCTATGTCTGTTCCTTCTGCCTCGGCCCGATTGCGGTGGCCTTGCTGTTTGAGCCGCTGGAGCGCGCGGGCCCTCTTCTCTCGACAGCGTACCAGATCCGGGTCTCGGCTCACCTCTGATTTCTG
>NW_026517101.1:0-15924 GCF_026229845.1 Diaporthe amygdali
AATAATAAATAATAAATAATAAATAATAAATAATAAATAATAAATAATAAATAATAAATAATAAATAATAAATAATATTATTATTTTAAAAAAGAATTTTATTTTAAATTTTAAAAATAAATAAAAAAATAATAAATATTTATAATTATTAATTTATATATATTATAAAAAAATAAAAAAGATTTATTAAATATTTTTAAAATAAATATTAAAATAATTTTAAATATAAATATTTATTTATATATTTATTTATTTATTTAATAAATAATATTTTAAATAATTTATATATTATTATAATATATATATTTAAATATTAAAAAAAGTTTTATTTAAAAAAATTATTTATTTTATTATTATATTATAAATAATATTTAATATATAAATATATTATTTTTATTTTTTTTAAATTTAAATTATTAATTAAAATATTTTTAAATTTAAAATTTTTATAAATAAAAATTAAAAAAGTATATATAAAAATAAAGTATAGCTAATAAGTAATTACTTATATAAGTATTTATAGCTTTTAAAACTTTTTTTTTAATAAAAAATAATTTTAATTTAATTTTAATTAATATATTAAAAATAATTACTTTTATTTTTAAATTCTTTTTTTAATAAAAATAATTTAATTTAATAAAAATTTTTAAATATAATTTTTTATTATTTTAAATTTAAAAATATTAAATATAAATAAAATTTTATTTTATTTATTTAATTTTAAAATATATATATAATATATTCTTTATAATATATTTAATAAATTAATTAATTAAATTTAAATAAAGTTTAATATTTTTAAATTTAAAAATTAAATATTATTATATATATATATATATTATTAATTTAATAAATATTTATATTAAATTAATTAATTAATTAATTTATATTATTATTATTATTATTATTTAATAATTATATAAAATTTTAAAAATAAACTTTTTTTTATATATAAGCATATATAGTTATATAGTATTATATATAATATTATATTACTTTCTTATATTTTTTTAATTATATATAATTGTATACTATTATATATAATCCTAGCCTTTTTCTTTTTTATTTATTAAAATTAAATATAATTACTTATAATTACTTATAATTTTTTTACTTACTTTTTTATTACTATAGCTAATAAAATATACCTTTAACTTAAATAGCGCTATTTATAGCTACAATTAAAATACTTTAATTAAACTAATTATATTTATAACTTTATTTAATTTATACTTATACTTAATTTTTTTATTCAACTAAACACTTTATCTAACAATAATTTTATTAAAGTATTAAACAGCAATTTTAAGCTATATATTTATAAATCTATAGTTATTTTAAAACCCTATTAAAATACTAATACTATTACTACTAAAGTTAATTTTATATAAGCTTATTATATAGTTATTTAATTAAGAAATAATAATATATAGTATAATAATTAAAGCTAAACTAATAAAGTTTTTATTAAGCTAAGCTTACAGTTATAAAGTAAATAATAACTTATAACTATTATTAAATACTATACTATTACTAATAAATTAATTACTATAACAAAGTAAAATTATTTTTTAAAAATAAAGTTAATTAATTCTTTTTCTATAACTCTTTATACTCTTTAATTAAACTAAAGCAAATTTCTTAATACTATTTTCCAATAAGCTAATTTTATAAAATATTATAACCTTATATACTATTAAATTATAAATAATATAATTACTAATAATAATACAAATATAAATAACTTTTTACTTATATTAAGCGCTTCTACTACTTTTAAAAATATTTATATTACAATCCTAGCAGCTTTTCTTAATAAAATTAATAAAAATATATTTATATTAAATATACTAGCAAAAATATTAAAAATAGTAATACTTAAAAATTTTAATAAAAAATCTAGTATTATTATAATAATAATAATAAAAAGATAATTAAATAAAAGTAAAAAAAGAAAATAATTTATAAAAAAGGAAAAGTTAGTAAAAATAAAAAAAATATAAAAGTAAAAGGAAATTACTAAAATTAAAGTAAAAGAAAAATAAGTAAAATATAAAAAAAATAATTTTTATATAAATACTTCTAATAATATAAATCTATTTACTAATAAATAAAATTATATATCTTTAAATAAAAATATACGCGTTTTACTATTACTATTTAAAACTAAGGCAGTTATATTATAAAAGCGCAAAATTAATTAAGTTACTAAAAATTAAAAATCTGTTTTTAAAATTAGCTAATTTATATTTTCTTTATTACTTTAATATATTATATTATATAGTATTTATATAAAATTATAACCACTTCTTTATATTATCTTTTTAAACTATAGCTATTTATTATTAGATTAACTAATTTCTATTAATTTAGGTTCATATTTTAAATCATAATAAATTTCAAAATATCTTTAAAAATAAAAATAATCTTAAAGTAAAGGATTATATATATCCTTAAAGCTAGCTAGCTTTATATAGCTATAACAAATTTTATTATAAATCTCTTCTACTACTAAAGTTAAATATATATTTAAATTAACTATATTAGCTTTAATAATATATAAAAGCTTATAAATATATAATTCTAAATATTCTAATATACAATTAATAGCATTACCCTTCTTAAGCATATATACTAGTATAATTAGCTTACCTATATAAATATAACTGCAATTATTTTAATAATAAATTATATAGCTATTTTATTCTTTAGTAAAAAAAGAGATTTTAAATTATATTTAAAGTATAAAAATATAAAAAAAAAAAGGCAATTAATTATATAAATTAATTATTATAATCTTTTAAACTTTAATCTTTTAAAATATATTTAAGCTTTTTATTAATATTTTTATATAAGTATACAATTATATATAATTATATATAACTATATATATTTTAAAAGTATAAAAGAAAACTAATTCTTTTATATAATTATATATAATCTTATATAAAGAAAAGTTATTAAATATAACTTATTTATTAAAAAAATATTTTTTTTTTATTTAATTACATTTACTATAACTTTATATATTAGTTTTTAATATTAATATTAAACTTATAAATATTTTTAAATATTATAGTTATTTTAAAAGTATAAAAAAATAACTACTATTTCTTACTTTTATATATAATTTATATATATTTTTTAAAATTAACTAAATTTTCTTTATTATTACTATTATTCTCTTTAATAAAAGATTAATTTTCTTTATTATCTATTTTTTCTAAATATTATTAAATTATTCTATACTTTTTATTATATTATAATTTAACTTTATAAGTTTTTATACTTATAACTAAAAGCTATTAATAAACTATAGCAATTAAAAAAGTTTTAATATTTTTATTAAATTTAATAAATATTAGTATAAAGCCTTTTTATATAATAATTTAAATATATTATACTAAAACTGTATATATAATTAAATTATAATATTTAATATAAAGCTACTAAATTTAATATAAATAAGCATTAATACTATTATAAATTTTAAACTTATATTTTTATAGCTTATAATATTTATTTATAAACTAATAATAATATAAACTTAAATATATAAAACCGCCTTATTGCCTTTTTACTTTATTATAATAAAATTTAATTTAATTAAAATATTTAGCTTTAAGTAAATTAAAAACTTTATATTAAAAAATATAAATATTGCTTTATTAAAAAATATATTAATATAAAGCGCAATAACTAAATTATAAAAAAAGAATAAATAATAGTAATTTATAACAATCATAACTAGTTTTTAGCTAATAAACTTAGCAAGCAAGTTTATATTTAAAGGGTATTTAAAATAGTAACGTTTTAAGCAATATATAATAATAATTAATTAAAAGCTTTATAGCTATTTAAAATAAATACTTAAATTAACTATTAAAAAGCTATTTTAAGCTAATACTATTTATTTAATAATAAACGTATTTTATATAATCTATTTTTTTAGCTTAGCTTATAAGGCTTATAGGCTTATTATAATAATCTTAATAATTTATTAAATTTTAGCTTATTTAGCTTATTTAGCTTATTTAGTAATTTTAATAATCCAAATAATCCTTTTTTATATAAGCAGCTAATTATATAATTTATAGCTTAAGTAAATTCTGTTTTTATATATAGCTAGTTTTACTAGTTTAATAAACTTTTTTTTAATTTATTAGTTCTTTTTAGTCTTATTTCTATTATAATTATAATATTATTCCCTCCTTTTAATACTTTTTTATTTTTAAAAAGTTTATTTTATAAGTTTTTTTTTTTTTTTATATTTTTATATTTTTATTTTTTAGTATTTTTAAATTTTAATAATTATAATAAGCTATATTTCTAAATTTTATTATTTTAAAAAAATAAAGTAATATTATATTTTAGCTTTACTAATTTATATAATAAATATAGAAATTATATTTTATATTTTATATTATTAATATAAATAAAAGTATTTTATTTTTAAAATAAAAGATAAATTATAATATAATTATTATATTAATTATAGTTAGTTATATAAAGGTATTAAAGTATTTTTAAGTTTAAATATATTTAGCTTTTATTTTATTTTTTATTTTTTTACTTTTTAACCTTTATAGTAAAATAATATATTAATAAGAAGAAATATATTAAGTATAAGAAAAAAAAAGCTAAAAAGGTACTTTATAAAGCTTAAAAAGCTTTATTAAAAAAATAATATAAAATAAATAAGCGTTTTAAATAGTTAAAATATTTTAAGTAATAGCATTAAAAGATTATAAAGCAAAGCTAGTATATAATTTATTATAGTTTTTAGTTATTAAATATACTAAAGTAAA
Organism: Diaporthe amygdali; assembly: GCF_026229845.1. NCBI lineage: Eukaryota > Fungi > Ascomycota > Sordariomycetes > Diaporthales > Diaporthaceae > Diaporthe > Diaporthe amygdali. The sequence continues at coordinate 4,809 of NW_026517101.1, forward strand.
CAAGTATTAAAATAAAAAAAAGAAAAAAGTTTATTTAGCTTTAAATAATATAGTATTTAAAGCTTTTAATTCTATTATTCTTTTTTAGGCTAATAAAAGTTTTAGAATTATTAATTAAAGCACTATAATAATAAATACTAATATTGATTTTTTATATTAGTTATTTAGTAATACTTTTAAAATTTCTTTTAATAATTAACTAAGTTTTTAATAGGTTTTTAAAAATTATTTTTATTATTATAACCTTTTTATTTAATTAAATATTCTATAATATTACTATATATTTTATAATTAAAAATTTATTTTACCTTATATTTTAATTTATAGTTATAAAGTTTAATATTATTAGTAAGTTTAATATTTGTTAATATTAGTTTTAATATTAAAATATAAAAAATTAAATAAATTTTTATATTTTTAAATAATAAAAGTTTATAGTTAGTTTTTAATATTTATTTTTTAATTTTAAATAGTTTAATTTTTTTAAAATTAAATTTATTATTAAGTTTTTTTATTTTAATTTATTTTTTATAAAATAGGTAAATTATATCTTTTTTTTAAAAGTTAATCTTTTTAACTTTTTTTAATTTACTTATTTTATTATTTATTTTTATATAAATCTTAAATCTTTTTTAAATTTTTTTTAAATTTTTTTAATTTTATTTATATAATTAATAACTTATAATACTTTTATTTTTAAAATTATTTATTAATAAGTATTTAAATTAAATTTATAATTAGTATAAAATAATAAAATATTAATAATATATATATTTATACTATTATATATAAATTATATAAGTAGTAAAAGTTATATTTAATTATTTTATTAATAGTTAATATAATAGTATAAGTATTATTTTAGTATTTAGTTTAATTATTTTATTTATTTATTTATTTATAAATATATTATTATTAATAATTTATATTTAGCTTTTAATTATTTTATTAAAAAAAATTAAAAGTTTAATATAAATAGTTTATTTTTATTTAAAATAATTTTTTTAAATAGTTTATATTAGCTAATAATAATTTTTAAAAAAATATAAGTAAATTCTTTTATTATACTAGCTTTTTTATAAAGTATAAAGTAAGTATATTTTATAAATCTATTTATTATAATTAAAATACTATTATACTTAATTTTAGTTATTAGTTTTATTAATAAGGGAAGTTTAATAATAAAGTTTAAGCTAATTAATTTTTATAGTTTTTTAAGTACTAATAGTAGTTAAAGTAGCTTATATAGCTTATATTTAATTAATTAGCTTTTATTATAAATATTATATTTTTTAAGGATTTAAATAACTTTTTTTTATATATTAAAAAAGTTTTAATATTTTTTTTAGTTTTAAGTATATAATATAAATATTTTAATATTTATATACTAATACTTTATAAAGTTTTATAATAACTTTTTTTTAAAGAGTTGCTAATAAATAATACTTATTTTTATAAAATAATATACTATTAATATTTTATAGTTATATTTTTTTATTATTTAAAATATTATTATATTATTATTTAATTTTATTAATTAAATTCTTTTAAAGTTATATTTTATAAGTTATAACTAGCTAGTATTATTTTATTTTTAAGCTTTTATTATTATTAGTATATAGTATTATTTATATTTTAAAAAGTACTTTTTATTAGTAGTTTAGCTTTTTATTAAAAGTATTTACTTATTTATTTTTAAATTCTTTTTAATAAATTATTTTAGTATTAAATTATAAAAAAAATTCTGCTTATTTAATTTATTATTTATTAAGTTTTTTAATAATAGTAAAATAAATTAAATTTTTATAATTAGTAAATATTTATATTTAATATTTAGTTTTTATTAAATAATATTTTTATTTTTTAAATATTTTAATTATTATTATAAGTTTTTTATTATATATTAAATAGTTAAACTTAAGTTTATTAAGTTTTTATAAAAAAAATATAATTAAGTAAAATTATTTTTATTTATTTTATTATTTTAATTTTTTTTTAATAATAAAGTTTAAAGTATTAATATTTACTTTATAAACTTTATTAAGGTTTACTTTTATAAATATAAGTTTTAATATAACTTATTTTTTAATTTTATTAAATACTTACTGTTTTATTTTATTTTAATAAAAAAGTTAGTTTTTTTTAGTAAGGTTTATTAAAAATTTTAAAATATTTTTATAATTTTTAATAAATTATTAATAAAAGTTAATATAGTTTTAAAATTTTTTAATTTTTTTAATATTAATAAAAGTTAGTTAATTTTTAATTATTATAATTTTTAAGTTTTATATTTAAATTTTTTTTAATTAAATTATATATTTAAAAAAGTTAACTTTTTATATATAAAAATAACTTTTTTTTAATTTTATTAAAAGCTTAATTTTTTAAAAAGTTTAAAAAATTTAATATATATACTGTTTATATTTTTTAAATATTTTTAAAAAGATTAAAATATTATTTAAGTAAATTATTATAAAAAAATTTAAGGTATTTTTATAAAATATTATTAATTATAGTTTAAAATAAAGTTAATATATTAGTAAGGCTAAAAGGTATAATTAAATATTTAAAATAATTATATTTTATTTTAAAAGTAATTTTTTATTTTTTTTTTTATTTTAATAAAGTTATATACTTTTTTTAAGTTTAAAATTATAAATTATTTAACTTTTTAAAGTTTATTATATAGTTTTTTAATAAATAAAAGAAAATAATAATTTTTTATTATAATATTATTAAGTTATTAATAATTTATATATAAATATAATTTATTATTTTTTTTAAGTATAAAAAAGATAAGGTATTTAGTTAATAATATAAAAAGTTAAATATATTTTTTTTTAAAGTTTTTTTTTAAATAGTTTTATAATATTTTAAATTAGTTTTTATTAAGTTTATAAATTTTATAAAACTTTAATTAGGTTTTTTTTTTTAAAAGTATTTTATAATTTTATTAATTATATTTAAATAGTTTAATATTAAGTATTATTTAAAATAATTTTATTAATTATATTTAAATAGTTTAATATTAAGTATTATTTAAAATAATTTTAAATATTTTTAATACTTTTTTAAAATATATTTTAAGTTATTATTTTTTTTATTTTTTTATATAAAGTATATAAACTTTTTTAATAGCAGTTATATTGCCTTTATATGTAAGAGTTGCTATTATTGCTTTACTTATTTTAAAGTTTTTTTTAAGGATATTATTATAATCTTTAGGATTTTTAATAAGTAGTATAGCTATTTTATTATTATTTAAATTCTTTTTACCTTTTATTATATTATATATATTAACTGCTTTTTATTTCCTTTAAGTTTTATTATTAGTTGCTGTTATATATATAAATTTATATAAATATAAGCTTTATTGCTGTTTTTAAGGATTAAATTTAATTTTTTATTTTTAATTATCTTTTATTTTAAGTTAATATTTTAAAATATTTAATTAGTAGTTTAATTAATTTAGAGATTACTTTTTTTTAGTTATAGTATTTTTAATATTAGCTTATATTTTACTATATTTATAATATTAAATTAAATAGTTTTTTTTTAATTATTAAAAAGAATTTAAAGGTAATTAATTTTTATATTAATAATTTTATTTTTATAAAGTACTTTTTATTTATTATAGTAATTTATACTAGTTTATTATTATAGGTAAAATAAAGTTTTCTTATATTTTACTATTTAAAAGCATTATAAATAGCTTTTATTTAATTTATATTATAATTTTTATATATTTATATTTTTTGCTGTTTATTATATAGAGAAACCTTTTTTTAGGTTTTTTTATAGCTATTTAAGGCTTATTTAAAAGTAGCTGTTATTATTTTTTACTATTTAGTTTTAAATTAGAATATTTTTAATTTTTTTAATAGTTTTTTTATTAAGCTTTTATATTATTTTTAGTATAATTACTGCTATTATAAAATCTTTTAATTATATATTTTTAAAATTAAATAGTAAAACTGTATTTATATAGTATTATTAGTATTAGTTTTAAAGTTTTAGTTTAAAGTGGATTTAGTAATTTAATTAAGGGTATTATTGCTATAATTTAAGGTTTTATAAGCATTTTAAAGAATAGTTTTATTATAGTTTTAAAATAGTATATTTCTTTTTAAGTATATATTTTTATATTATTTAAAAGTATAATATTTTTTTTTTATAAAGTTAAACTATTTTTATTATTTTATATTATTTAGAAAAGAAATTCTTTTTAACCTTATTAGTATAGTATATTTTATATTAATTAAATATATAAAAAGCTTATAAGATATCTTTATAATAAAAGTGCTAGTTATATATTTTTAAGTTGTTTATTAAAAAGTGTATAAGTAATAGTTTAAATAATTTATTATAAGCTGCTATTATTGCTATACTTTTATTTTATTTTGGGATTATAATTTAGGTAATATTTATTTTAGGTATTATTAGGGGTGTTTTATTTATATATTTATAGGGGTTTTAGTTTTATAAGTTTAAAAATACTATTATATTAGTTTTAATTATTATTATTATAAGCTTTTATTCTGTTATAGTAAGCGTTTTTAGTTTTTTAAGTGCTTTAGGAAACTATTTTAAAGCTTTTTTATTAAATAAGTGTATTTTATAATAATTGTTAAAGTATTTTATTTAACTTTTTTTTATATAGTTTTTAAGTATTTATTATTATTTAGTAATATTAGCTTACTATATTTTTAATATTAACTTTTAATTCTTCTTTTTTTTTACTTTTATATTTTTTTATAAAGTATTTTTTCTTGCTATAGTTATAGTATTTAATATTTTTTTTATTCCTTTTTTAAATAATATTAAGCTTTATAAAGCTTAAATACTATTTATATATTATAGTTTTAAGCTAGTAGCGCTTTTTTATATTTACTTTATTATTATTTTATTAAAAGTTCTTTATACTATTACCTTTTTTTTTAAGTATTATTTATAAAGTTTATTATTAATTTTAATAGCTAGCTTAATATACTATAAAAAGTTATTAAGTTAGTTTTACTTAGCTAATTTATTTTTTACTTCTTTTTTTAAGCTATTATAAAATATAAATATTTAAATGTTATTAGTATAATTTATTTAAATATAAATTTATTAGAATTTTATAATATAAGTTAATATTAGTTTTTTTTATTTAAGTTTTATAAGTTTTTATTTAACTTATTATTTTTTATTTAAGTTTTAAAAAAGAGTTTTTAAGGTATTTTTAAAGCTTTTATAACTGTTAAAAATCTTTTAAGTTTTTTATTTATATTTTTTAAAGTTATTCTTTTTTAAATAGTTTATAAAATAGGGTTTAAACTATATAAAGGCTTTTCCTTTTAAAAAGAAAGCTATATATATAACTTTTTTATTATTTAATTAATAGTTTATTTAATAAAAGCATTAATAAGTTTAAACTTATATAAAATAGGCTTATAATTATTTTAAGGCTTTATTATATAGAGTTAAACTATTAAGTTTAATATTATTTTTAACTGAAATTAAAGTATTAATAATATTAGTAATAGTTTTAAAAGTTTTAATTTCTTTTTAAAGTTATTTTATTTCTTTATTTTATTAAGCTTATTTATTAATAAAAGTTTAAAGTTTATTTATTTTATAAATTAATTCTTAAAGTTATTAAGTATTAACTTTAAAAGTTTTATTGCTAAGTATATTATTTAATTTCTATTAAAGGTATTATTAAGGTATATTGTTATTTTTAAATTTAAATATATTAAAAGTAAAGTTTAAAGTAATTGTATAAATTATTATTTAAGGTTTATATAAAATATTTAAATAAAAATAGTTAAAATATAATAATTATAATTAGTTTTTAGCTAATAAACTTAGTAAATAAGTTTATATTTAAAAAGTATTTAAAATAGTAATATTTTAAGTAATATATAATAATAATTAATTAAAAGCTTTATAGCTATTTAAAGTAAATATTTAAATTAATTATTAAAAAGTTATTTTAAATTAATACTATTTATTTAATAATAAGCATATTTTATATAATTTATTTCTTTAGCCTAGTTTATAAAGCTTATAGGTTTATTATAGTAATTTTAATAATTTATTAAGTTTTAGCTTATTTAGCTTATTTAGTTTATTTAATAATTTTAATAATTTAAATAATCCTTTTTTATATAAGCAGTTAGTTATATAATTTATAGCTTAAATAAACTTTGCTTTTATATATAGCTAGTTTTGCTAATTTAGTAAACTTTTTTTTAATTTATTAGTTTTTCTTAGTCTTATTTTTATTATAGTTATAATATAATTATATTTTAAAAAATATAAATAAATTTTTTTATTTTTTATTAAATTAATTTTTAATTAAATAATAGTAAAAACTTATTTTTTTATAAATTTTAATAAAAGCTTTTAAAGTAATATAAAAACTATTTTAATAAAAGAAAGCTAAAAGTTAAGTATTATAAAGTTATTTATAAAAGAAGTATAGCTTAATTTAATATTATAAAGCAATGGAATTTTTAATATATTATTAAATAAGAGTAAAACTTTAATATTTTATATAATTTTAAAGTATAGTTTAATTTAAATATATATTATATTTTTTAAATAAAGTATTAAAAATTTTTTAAAGTTTATATTTTTAATAATATAATTTAATAATTAAGTATTAATAAAGCTTAATATTATAATAAAAATAACTGCTAAGATTTATAATTAAGTAATATAAATATAATAATAATATAAAAAAATAACTTTATAAGGAGAAAATTTTTTTAATATATAAAGTTGTATTAAAGTAAAGGTAAATATATGTTAGTATAAAAAGATATATTAAAATATATAAAAGCTAGTATTTTTTTAAAAGCGCGTTAATTTTTATATAATTATATATATTTCTATATAAAGTAAGCAATTTTTTATAAAATAAATAAATTAATAAAATAGCTTTTAAGTTTTAATTTTAATTTAAATTATATAATATATTACTATATTATATAATTTAAATTAAAATTAAAACTTAAAAATATAAATATATTTTATTAATTAAATTAAAATTAAAATTATATTAATAAATATAAAAATATTAATTTAAATAAATAATTTATAATTTATTAAATTAAATATTAATAAATTATAATTTATATAATAAGTTTAATATTAATTATTAAATAATATATAATAATAATTAATTAAAAAAATATTTAAATTAATTATTAAATATTTATTTATATTTTTTAAAAATTAATAATTAATATTATTTTTATTTTTATTATATTTATTAATATATTTTTATTTTAATTATTTTTTAAAATTTAATAAATAATATTATTATAATTAAATATAATATATATATATATAAAATAATAAAAAAAAGTTATTTAAATTTATTTATTAATTAATTATAATATAAATTATAAAAAAATAAAAATATTTTAATTAAACTTTTTAAAAAAAGCTTTTTTAATTTATTATTTAAAATATTAAAAAGTTATTAATTAAGCTTTTTTTAAAAGTTTTAATATAAATACTTTTTTAGCTATTTATAATAATATTTTTATTATAAATAAAAATAAAATATTTTTTTTAAATAATAATTTATTTTAATTTTTTTATTAATTAAATTATAAATAATTTATATTATAAATAAATTTTTAAAATAATTAAAATAAAAAAATATTTTAATTAAATAAATAATAAGCTAATTTAAAAATAAATTTTAAAAATAATTTATATTAACCTTTTTTTTTAATAAAAAAATAATAAATATTATTATTATTAATTAATATAAATTATAAAAAAATAAAAAAATTTTTATTAAATTTTTTAAAAAAAAGTTTTTTAATTTATTATTATAAATGTAATAGGAATAGAATTAAGGGAGTACTATTAGTTTTTTAAAAGCGTAGATAAACCCTATAAGCTAGTAGGGTAGGCTTAAAAGGATTTATTATATAATAAAAGCAGGTTATATAATAAAGTAAAAGGATAACTAAAATAATTAGAGTAATACTTTATTTTAGATAATTTAAATAATTTAATACTTTTATTGCTTTAAGTAAGTAATGCTTTAAGTAAGCTGTTAAAAGTAATACTTTTATTGCTTTAGCTAAAAAAATAAACTATATAAATTATACTTATTATTAGTAAATAATATTAGCTTAAAATAGTTTTTTAATAGTTAATTTAAATATTTATTTAAAATAGCTATAAAGCTTTTAATTTATTATTATTATATATTATTTAAAATATTATTATTTTAAATATTTTTTAAATATAAACTTGTTTATTAAGTTTATTAGTTAGGAATTAGCTATAATTGTTATATTTTAACTATTTTTATTTAGATATTTTATATAAACCTTAAGCAATAATTTATATAGTTATTATTTTTATTTTAATATATTTTCTAGTTATATTTAAAAAAACCTTTAGTAAAAGCTAAATAATAATAACTTTAAACTCTTATAGGCTTAATATTTTAAAATAGTTAAAGAGATTAAAAAACTTTGTATTTATATTTAAAAATAGGCTAGTTAAAATAATAAAATAGAAAAACTTAAAGCTAAGGTTAAAATATTTTAAAGTGCTGCTAATATTATTAATATTTTAATTAAATTTAAAAAATTTATTAAGCTTACTAACTTAACCCTTTATAATAGTTTTTTAAAATAGTTATAGGCTTATTTTATTTAAGTTAAGGCTTACTAGCGCTTTTATAGCTTTAATAATTAGTTTAATAGAGAATAAGTTATATATATAGCCTTTTTTTTAAAAGAATAGGCTTTAATATAGTTTAAACTTTATTTTATAGACTTTTTTAAAAAAAATAAGTTTAAATAATATAAGTAAGAAATTTAGGATATTTTTAGTAACTTTAAGAACTATAAGCTTGCTTTTAAGTTACTTTTTTAAAATTTAAATAAGGAATAGTAAGTAGAAAAAAAACTTATAAGACTATACTAAAAAGAACCTGTTATAACTTATATTATAGAGTTTTATTAAATTTATATTAAAGTTGATTATACTAATATTATAAAAATCTTTATATTTTATAATAGGTTAAAAAATAAAGTAAAAAATAAACTATTTAAATTAAACTAATTAAATGATTTTATTTAATATATAGAATTAGCTATTTAAATTAATAACTAAATTTATAAGTATAAATTTAAGAAAAAGGGGTAAGATTTAATATATTTCTTTTGTTAATAAAATAAGTTAAGCTTTAAAAAATAGTATTAGCTATAAATAATAGCTAGTAAGTAGTATTTAGGCTTAATAAAACTTAATACTGTTTAAAAAAAACTTAGAAAAAATGTTAAATATTATAATTATAGTAAGAAAGGATATTTTATATAAGATTGTTAAAGTAAGAAGAAGGATAATTAGAAATTAGTATTAAAGTAATAATAAGCTAATTTAGCTATTAAAAAACCTGTAAAAAACTATATGTTTATAAGCTGGATAGTGTGCTATAATAATAATTGTAATATGTACCTTTTAAGTAAAAAAGCGTTAAAATAGTTCTTAAAGGTATTTAAAGGCTAGAAAACTTTTATAGTAGTAAAATAGAAGCTACTTATAATTATAGTTAATACTAATTAGATAGCACTTTTAAATTTAAAAAACTAGAACCCTTATAAGTAAATAGGTAAAGCACTTTTTATAATATTTAATACTAGTATTATTTAAATTATAATTTTAAAATAAAATAAAAGTATAGTAATATTAGTAGTTTATAAAGAATTCCTTATATTACTATTAGTATGTTTTTTTAATAATAATTCTTAAATATATTATTAATATTTAAACTATAAGGAAATTTTATAGGCTTTATATATTTTTAATAGGTATAGGATATATTATATAAGTAAAATTAAAAAGGATTTTTTTTTTAAATAGTTAAATATAATAGAAATAGTAAAGCTTTATAAGTAAAAGAAACTGTAATATTAAAGTATTTAATAATACTTTTTAAGCTAAGGATATATAATTTTTAAACTTTAAATAAACTATTTTTTATATTATTTATAAAACCTTAAACTATAAAAGTATTATTTATAAATTAATTATTAAATATATTTTAAATTAAAACTTTAGAACTAGTATTAATGTTATTAACTTAATATAATTTTATTGCTTAATAAAGAAAATATAATGCTAAAAAACCTTACTATTATAGTATAAGTATTAAAGGTAGTAAAAGGGCTTATATAAGGAGTTATTTAATAGATTAAGAAGATTTTAGTAAAAGATTAGATAATAAAAAATAACTAAAACTAAATTTAAATAAGTTTTAATTAGCTTTAATTAATATAAAAAGGTTTTTCTATATAATAAATATTAGAAAATATAAGTATATAAAAATTATATTATAAATTAAATAATAACTTTTTATAGCACTTTTAAATAGTAAAGTATAAGGAAATTTTATATTATTAGTAGTAGTAAACTAATATAAAATACTATAGTAATAGAAAACAGAACTTTATATATTTAGTATTATTAATAAATAAGAGGTATTTTATAGAAATAGGATTATTAATATAAAAACTAATTATTTATTAGTTATTTTTAATAATTATAAGAAAATTATTTAGTTTAATATTATAAATATAGTAAAATATGAAATTATATTAAGGATTTTATAGCTTAGGAAGAGTAACTTTTAAATTAATTAAACTATTAGTTAGATTTGTTAGAACTAATTAATAAATGGGAAAGTTAAAGATAAGGGAATGAATTTAGTTTTTAAGGATAGCTATAATGCTAGCGCTTATATAGATTTATATAGTAAACTTTTTTAGAAATAAGAGAAAAATTTAATTACTAAAGTAAAAATAGCTAACTTTTTAAATAAGTTAAATAAATAGTAATAGTATTTTAGTTTGCTATAAATTAAAGGAAAAATAAAGTAGCTAGCTTAAGTAATATAGTAGTAGATATAAGAAATTTAAATAATATTTAAATAAATATACTACTTATTAAAAATTCTAGGAATTATAGTTATATTTTTAGAAGGAATTTTATAATAAATATAGAAATAATAATATTTAGTGTATTATAAAATAATATAGCTATTATTTAAAAAGTTTATTTATTTTATATAATAATAGAAAAAAATAAATAATTTAAA
>NW_026517102.1:0-14862 GCF_026229845.1 Diaporthe amygdali
CCTGTGGGGTTTATCTGCGCCTTCAGGGGACCAACAGTGCTCCCCTGGTTCTATTCCTGTCACGTTCGTGACATTATCCTTTTTTTTTTTTTTTTTTTATCCTTTTTTTTCTTTTTTATTTTTATTTATTTTAAAATTAAAGAAGAAAGATAATTTATTATTAAAATTACTATTAGTTTTTTTTTTCTTTTTTTTAAATTTATTTTTAGAAAACTTTTTATTAATAGGCTTTACTATTTTCTTTTTCTTTTTTTTTTTTTTTTTTTTTTTTAATTAAGTTTATTTAAATTAAAGTTATTTATATTAAAATAATTTTCTATATTAAAATAATTACTAACAGCTAAGTTTTTATTCTTTTTTAGCTTTAGGTTATAGCTAAATATAACTTTATTTAAACTTTAGTATTTTTAAGGAGTTATTGCTAGCTATATTAAAAAGTTTGTTAATTTAAGAATAGTTATTAAAGCTTTTAAATATCTAACTCTTTTATTAGGACTTATAAAGATATTTTTAGTATATAAAGTTTTTTTAAGCTTAAAGGTATAATTAAATATAATACTTTTAAAAGTATTTTCTAATTATTTAGCAAAGTTATTTTAAAAGCGTTTAAAAATTATTTTTAATTATAAATATTTATAATTATTAATATAGAATATAATAAAGGTATTAAAATAAACTAGTTTATTATTAAGAGTAATAAATTATTTTTGTAAAAAAAGGTTAAATTATTTTACTTAATAGCGTTTAAAATAGGTACTATTTTATATAATATTAAAAAATAGATTATATTTTAATAGCTTATCCTTTAATAGTAAAATAGATTTAATTTTATTATTTATTATAATATTAATAAAAGTTATTAATAATAAAGTATTAAAATAAAATAAGTAAGTAAAGGGTAAGTATTATATTATATAAAAAAGTTAAAGTTTTTATAGTTAATAAAGGGGTTATAGGTAAAAGAAATTAAGTATAGCTATATTTAAAATTATTTATTAAGTATATAATAAATATATATAAATAATAGCTTTTCTTTTATATATTATAGTATTGCTGGAATATAATAAATTTGCTTGTTAATAAGAATAAATAAGGAGTTTAAAGCTTAGTAAAAGTTAATATTTAATTTAAAGTGTAATAAATGCTTAAAATAATTAAATTAGAAAGTATATTTATTATATTTAAATCTTTTTAATTATATAATAATTTATTAATATTTATAAAAAATACTTATAATAAATATAAGTTTATAAATATAAATAAATGTTAATATAGCTGCTTTATAAAAAGTATATATAAACAGTATATAAGTTTTAAAATAGTAAACTGTTTTTTTTTATACTTAGCTATTTATAATTGCCTTTATAACTATTAATTAGTATTGGCTAGGTTATATATTTAAATATAATGTGTGTTTAGAGATGTTAGTGTTTATTTAGGTGTGGGTTGCTTGCTTAGTTATAGGAAGCAGCTGAAGGCTGTATTCCTTTAAGGCCTACTTATAGCTATAGGCCTAACAGATTAATTAGCTTGCTATAAACGCTAACGCTACGATTTACACAATCTTAATATAAAAAAGCAATAGATATAATAGACAAGCAATGGTTTATATAACTGGTAATAATAAACCGCGATTCAAGTAATGTTTACAGGTTTTATTAAATATAAATCAATACTTTATAATATATATCAGTCTCGTAACTGCGATGTTTCTTATAAATGAATTCTATTAAAGCTTTTTTAAGAGTTGATGTGACTATATCAACTTTCGAGCCTTGCGACGACATCGCAGTAATCTAATCGACGACGCTCGCTGGCAACAATGCCACATAGTCGATCGGCGCGGGCTCTGTGCCATCCGGCTGGCCGACGATCTTCAGCACGTCTCCGTTCTCGACCTCGACGTCTTGGAACGTGACACGCGTCGCGGAGTGGCCGTCAGGCGCAAATGCCGGCCATTGCTGATGGCCCAGCTTCCACTCCAGATCGCCCACCCACTGGCCCAACGACTCGTCGTTGAGGAAGATCTCATACCGCGACCGACCGCCGACTCCGTCGTAATAGTTGACCGCGATGTCATACACGCTGGAAGGATAGTCGATCGTGGTGGACACCGTGCCGGCCGTGGTGTTGCTAGTCGTCATGACGGCCGTGTAACCCGATGCGGCTTCGAACGGGACGATGGAGAAGGGCTTGTATCCGTCGAGCTTCATCTTCTCCGCCTCGATGCGCCAAGGATGGCTGCCAATACGCCTAGCCTCATCGGCGATGCCGGACTTGTTGAAATAGAACTCGGTGATGGCATCGCGCCAGACAATTGAGTGACCGGCCTGGTATTCTAGTTTTAAGGCGACGTCGTTGAAGCGCTCGCCGTCGATCAAACCCTTCAACGCCGCCCACTGCTTCGGGAACGTCTGCGCCGTCTCGGCGCCAGCGTAGTGCGCGTCGTAGAAATGCTGGATGACGGTCTTGCCCGATTTCAACCTCTGGGTGTACGGCACGTGGTGAAACCACAACAATAAGTCATCGGGAGTAGTGTTAACATCCTCGTATATCGCCGCGACTTCTGGCGGGTACTGACCGGAGAAGCCAGTACCGTTTTTAACTGTTCGGTCCATTCCGATCGAGTCCGCGTCCGCACGTGTCCACTGGCCCCAGCCATTGTCATCCTGCGAAGCTGGGTTTGGACCATAGTGCGGGCCAGTGATATCCGTCAGTGTCTGAACCCCTAGGTTGCCCGTATAGTTCTCATAAGCTGGCCATGACTCTAGGGACATCTTGGTGATGGTGTCAATGACGGCCTCGTCAAATCCAAAGGTGAGACGCGTCCAATCCTGCAGCACAGCTACTTCGTCAGCTTGAGGGTTCCATGCCAAGCGACCGTAAGCATATAAATTCGACATTGCCAGATGGCTTCCGAGCCACGTCGTGTTCGTGCCGACATTTACGACAGCCGCGTAACCGCTTAGAGAATTGTTGAATCGCTGTCCAGATAAAATGCTGCGAATCACCGATGGCTTGCTATCGACTCTGAGGTCGTAATCGAGGATAGTCTTCCAGAGTGGAGGAAGGTATACAAGATGGTCCTGCTCGCCTAGATATTCTTGGGTTACCTGAAGCTCAATGGCCATGGCGGTATGGCGCAGGTTTGCGAATAATGGCGACGGAGGCTCGCGGACCTGGAAGTCGATTGGGCCGTACTTGATCTGAATGACGACATTATCATCGAACTGGCCGTCAAGGTCCTTGAAGAAGTCCACTGCAGCATTGGCCCGATCGTTCTTCCAGTCCGATTCGTTGATGTGATGGTCATACACGAAGGCCCTGAACATCACGATGCCGTTCCCGTGAGACTTCAAAGCCCTGGCGAAGATATTGGCACCGTCCGCAAGTGTGCGGTTGTACGTCAACGGGCCAGGTTGATCCTCCGAATTAGCCTTTATAAGGAATCCAGCCAGATCCGGAACTTTTTCGTGTAATTGACGTACTTTGTCGTTCCACCATTGTATCACCGTAGGATTCAGCGGGTCTGAAGTATTCAGCCCGCCCAGTGTCTTTGGGGAGTCGAAGTTGAGCGAGATGCCCACTCGGACGCCGTATGGTCGCATTGCGTCTGCGATACGGCTGAGGCCCGCGAGATTTGCCGCGTTCAAGAGGGTCGCATTGGCGTTAACATTGTTGACAATGATCCCATTCACGCGGATCGATGCGAGCAGTCGAGCATATTGAGAGACCCGGCTTAGATCATCCGCAATGGCCCAGGAGGATGTGAAGAAGATGGATGGGCCTCCATAACCTCTTTCGATATGGCCATTCAAGTCGTCCCATTCGTTGACCCAGCGGATAGGGGCGCTCGGGTTACTGGCATATGCCACTTCCGAGAAATTCCCCTGCGCGAGCATCGACAGGTACTCAAATGCACCGTACAGGGCGCCTCGTTCATTTTGTCCGACTATCTGGACGCTCCCGTCTTTGGTGTCCAGCCAGAACCCATCGTTTTCGAGCTCAGGAATGCCCGCCACGGCGTTATTGACGGTCAAGGCGAATGACTCGATCGTTCCGACTGTGATCGTCAACTTGCTCTCAACTGCTTCATAAGATACATTGACGCTCTGGCCCAAAATTCCACGTATGCCCTTTTGCAATTCCTGGCCAGCTACATATACGGGGCTAATTGTAGTGCTGTTCAGAGCGACAATAGAATTTGGAGCGGCACTGTCGCCGCGGACGTCGGTTGGTAACGCAGCATACCGCAGCCAGCCGTCGATCCCGTTCTCAGCGGCAGCGAAGCCAAATGAAACAAACCACAATAGCGTACGCATCTTGTCGTAGCAGTTCGACCTGCCATGGCGTCCCCTAGTCCATGGTACGAGCTGGTATATATAGCTCTTCTCCTTATTGCGGGGTGTCTTTATAGAGCAAATTCTCGGGACCTTTAGTAGCGAGGTGCAACGCTTGGCTTCATTTTAGGCTAAAGACTGTTAGCATGGCAGACCTTTCCTAAACCCCACAGAAGCCTGCCTGGTATCGATGGTGGATGTAACTTCCCCGCATAGTCTTTTATAAAAACGCTGGACAATGCATGCTTTCCATGCAAGGGCACCCGGCCGCCGGCCACCTAATCATCTCATACACTGGAACGTCGACGAAATGATGCTTTAAGGTTTCGACAATCGTAGAGGCTTCCCGCATCCCTACTCTACGAATATTGTATCGTTACTAGTCCTAGGTTCCTCAGCACCAGGTGGTAGAGTTCGTAGACATTGGATAAAAAATTGATAAGTCTTTGAGAGGATGAACATATTTTTAGAGTCTACTCGGGTGGACATATTCATCGATCGAGCGAAAACATCTACAGCCTTTGCCTTGATAGCAAAGACCAGATTAGCGGCATTGGTTGTTAAGCTAACGAAAACAACACTAAGGCTTGTAATCTTTAGAGTTTCAACGCTGTGGACTCCCAAGTCTTCAGATCTACAACGCCCCGTTCGCAGAGACAAGGCATTCCATGCTGTCAGACCTGAGCAGCTCAAAGTCGCACCTTCTTCAAACGACAAGTTCCGCGGCATGTGTACCAGAGCTGTGTCACGGAATATGCCAGTTTGACATAAAGTGCCGTCCATTTGCTGGCCCAATCCTTGAACCATCTCGTCTGCCGTTGCGAATGCCTCGTCCGAAATGTGAGCAGCGATGTGTGTGACAACTCTATCGCCCGCATGGAATGCTTGCCGCCTGAATCGACGCGGAGAACAATCCCAGCACCGTCTGACCCTGGTCTTAGTGGCTCTTTAACCGGTGTAGGGCCCAGTTGTTAATTGCAGAGGCAGTCAGTAGGATGTGAGAATATAAGCTCAAGTAACATTTCTATCTTTCTCACTCCCTTATACTAGTTAGTTCTATGCAATTTAACATGAAGTGGTAAACTTACATTAATAACAGCTAAATCGCGGGGGTTCAAGGATGCTGTATAAATGCGAACAAGTACGTCTCTTAATGCAAAAGAGAAGGATAAAGGCGTCTCATCAAATTCGAGCAAGTTGACTCCTGTCGGAGTGTGTAGCAACCACCTACCAAACTCTGCGATTGAGGCTCCATTATAAATAAACATATCGGGCACGACAACACTTACTCTTTTCGAGAAAGCATGTTTCCCTCTTTATAGTTACTGAGGTTATTAGTGGTGTACAGTTCACAAAAGCGTTATACTGCTTTCAGATCTAACTACAAACACCGTCGGCAGCAACATCGGCGCCGAGGGCCACTTGTTGGGCATTCGAATGATTTTCACAACTTTTTATAATACAAATACATAATTCGTCTGCGTTCGATATTATAAATTTACTTGCTTTTCACTAGTAGGCTGCAACATCAAACAGCACTCCAGGCATTAATAGAACCCGAAATGGAAAGAAAGAAAGCTTGGTTTCATCTAACGCGCAACTTTTGTAGATGTAATTTCCCTGTATGGTCTTCTATAGAGATGAGGGTTTTACGACCTAAAGCGGGGGCCAACGATCATCAGTGGAGTGCTGGCAGTGTTTGCGCCAGGTGAACCGATGACTTAAAAGATGCGTATTGCTTGTCGATACCACACCACGACAACATGACATGTAGGAGGTGCCACAGTGTTTACTGTACAAACCCTTCCTTGCCAACTTCCGCATTTTGCATTGCGTAGGAATAGTCTCCATATTTTGCGTAGGTTCGGAAGCAAGGATGAAGGGCCAATAGGAAGACATCGCGCTCTAGCTCGAGCGGCACAAACACCAAACTCGGTCTACTTACTAGCAAGCGAGCACCCGTACAAGATAAAGGTCCGAGCATTGCTTGCACACACGGCAATTGCTACACGCGAGATTTGCTAGTAGTTCTTGAGCCAGACAGGCTTCAACCCCATAAAAACGATCTGGACCGGCTGTTTCGTAGCTCAACACCCAGCTGTCATGGAATGTCCTAACAAAGATGGTGATGCTAGTTTATGTTAGACTAAATAGAAAGGCGAGCAGCTGTGTGATTGTGTTAGACCAGGATTGAGTAGCATTCGTAGTGGATCTATAGAAAGAAGAGTGGTAGAAATGGCAGTGGAAGAGAGCATTCACACACAAGCGCTTACTCTTGCATGAAATGTCTACATTAGATATACCTTCTATCACACCATGTTGACTCCACTCTCGGCGGTTTCCTGCCCTTTTGAGACTCGGCTCCACGTGTAGAGTCGCTAGGTCGCATGCAATCTTCGGTGCCTATTTCTGATCCAACGTAAATTCCACCTCTCTGGAGCTCATGTTCCGGGCACTTGCTAACGAATGAATATTCCAAAGATCTAGGATGTAGTTTCTCTGTCAACTACTACGTTGTCAATCCTTATAAGCAGAATGTTCTTTCGCTTCCTGACACCGTTGTTGTTTGCAGCGTGCACTGCAGTCTCTGTCCTTCCACGCGTGTCATGCGGGCCTGTCTCCGTTGACTTGTTCCCTAGGACACCTGCGGCAGGTATTGATATCCAGGCGCTCGCGGCAAACCTCAGTGAGAATGCTCAGGTCTACGTTCCCGGTGACGAGCCGTTCGCTGCACTCACGGTCCGCTGGTCTAACCTAGAACCTCCAACCCCCAATGTCGTTGTTGTTGCTGCGATAGAGGAGGACGTTTCACAGACCGTAAGTTCTCCTTGTCCCCATCATATTCATTCGTCCATGCAAAACAGCTAACCAGCACTGTTTGCGCAAGGTTGCCTTCGCATACAAGAACAATATCCCCATTCTTGCTTACAATGGGCACCATGGCACTCTCGTCTCGCTGGGAAAGATGGATTATGGGATCCAAATTTACCTTGCCCAGCTCAACTCCCTCGAAATTGCCGAAGACGGAAAGACGGTGACCGTAGGCGGCGGCATCAATTCTCACAACCTGACCGAGGGTCTCTGGGCAGCAGGAAAGCAGACTGTCACTGGAACATGCGAATGCGTCAGCTACTTGGGCCCCGCTCTCGGGGGTGGACACGGCTGGCTCCAGGGCCATCACGGCCTCGTCTCGGACCAGTTCAAGTCGCTCAATGTCGTTCTCGCCAATGGTGACCTGAAGACGATCGACAGCAAGTCCGATCTGTGGTGGGGAATGCTCGGTGCTGGCCAGAACTTTGGTATTGTCACCTCGGCCACGGCACAAATCTACGATATCGTGTCCCCAAACTGGGCGATCGAGACCATCGTCTTCAGCGGCAGCAAGCTCGAAGCCGTCTACGAGGCTGCCAGCGAGGCTCTCCTCAAGAATGGCAGCCAGACCGACGATGTCCAAAACTACTCCTACTGGCAGAACGACGCAACGCTCGACCCCAACAATGTAAGCCACTCACGGCCCTGTGTTTTAAAGTCTGTGCTAACATGCCACTTATAGCCCGTAATCATAATGTACATCCTCCAAGAAGGGGTCGACGCCGTCGACCCCGTGTACACAAAGCCCTTCCACGACCTAGAGCCTCTCAAGATCACGCCCCAATCGGGCGACTACCGCGACCTGGCCGCCTGGACGGGCATCGCTCTGGCATCACCGCCCTGCCAGGACTTCGGCTTCAACAATCCGCGCTTCCCCATCTACCTGCCGTCCTACAACGTGACAGCCATGCGCCGCGCGTACGACATCTACGCCGCCGCCATCTCGGGCGTCGACAACCCCTGGGGGAACTCCATCTTCATGTTCGAAGACTACGCTACCGCCGGCGTGCGCGAGCGCGACCCGGGCTCCACCGCGTTTGCCTTCCGAGAGGACCTGCTGCTTGCCGCGCCGCTCATCATTTACAACTCCACTGGAGCGGCCGAAGACGAGAAGGTTAAGGACTTGGGAAACCAGCTGAGGGAGACAATTAGGGAGGGTACTGGCAGGGAGGAGTTGCATGCGTACGTTAACTATGCATATGGAGATGAGGGCGTGCCCGCGTGGTTTGGCGCTGAGGAGTGGAGGGGCGACCGCTTAAGGGCGCTAAAGAAGAAGTATGACTCCGAGGGCGTATTTAGGTTTTATGCGCCGATCGCGTAGGGACAGGTGGTGGCCAAGCCTGGAAATATCAACTTGGCTTGGGATGCTCTTGCAATCTTTTACTCCATGGCCCGTGCAAGGCACTGAAGTCTAGATTCAGAATTCCAAGTCTGGCGTTCTACTTACTGGAGATGAGCAACACGATCCAATCACAGTTCTGCTCGCTTGGCTCACGTCTACTTTGCCTACTTCACATGCACCTGCTTAGCCTATACCTGTTCCAGTAAATTCTTTGAGCCCATCTGTGAATCGCTTTAGCGGCACTTGGAAAGTCCTGTAAACACCCAAAGACCCAGGGTTAAATATTGTACAGTACTGATAGTAGTACATGCGGTGAAGGGCGAGTGTGTGTGAATTGGCTCAGTTTACATAAGTATAACCCTTTCTCACCCAATTGCTCCTTAGTCCAACTTTCGGCCAAGAAACGCGACACTCCGTTTAGCAATAAACGGAGGCAAACATAGTCTTTGACCGCTGTAACGGACCGGAGCCTGTCATCTTACTCCGCTCTATAAAAACAGGTAAGCCAGGATGACTCACCAATTTAACGTGGAACTTATTAAATCCCACGACTCGCACCCCTCTAATTAATCCTCACATCATCATCCTGTCTCCACGCCTTTTATTTTTTCATTCTAAATAACAGTGTTATCATTGCAAAGACCAGTCCGGGGCCGCCCCGTTCTACAGTGGCCTACCCGTCGGAAAACGCGCCTAGG
The DNA here is from genome assembly GCF_026229845.1 of Diaporthe amygdali. Lineage (NCBI taxonomy): Eukaryota > Fungi > Ascomycota > Sordariomycetes > Diaporthales > Diaporthaceae > Diaporthe > Diaporthe amygdali. The sequence goes on from NW_026517102.1 coordinate 9,252, forward strand.
ACTATCTCACCAACCTTGATTTTGCCGCTGTGGCTGTAAGATCACCCAAGTATTGCCCTTTACCACGTCCATCTCATCATGGCCCCATTTAAAATCGCCGTGGAAGGCTGTGTGAGTCGTGCATCATTCCAGCGAATTCGCCTGCCTCGCAACTGACAACGAAGTGTCACGGCTCGCTGAACCAAATCTACACTGCATTGGAGTCCAAGTGCCAATCTCGAGGATGGACAATCGAAGACATTGACTTCTTGATCCTCTGCGGAGACTTTCAGGTAATCAAGATTGCTAGATACACTCTCTGCTGCGGCCTGTCTGACAACCTTTACAGGCAGTCCGTAACGAACGCGACTTGAACTGCATGTCTGTGCCACGCAAATATCGCCAGATGGGCGACTTTCACCTCTATTACAGCGGCAAGAAGCGGGCGCCGGTGCTGACACTCGTCATCGGTGGCAACCATGAAGCTTCGAACTACTTCTCCGAGTTGAAATATGGTGGTTGGTTGGCTCCGAATATCTACTATCTGGGCGCGGTCAATGTGCTCCGCTACGGACCGGTACGCATCGCCGGACTCTCAGGGATCTTCCACCGTGGGGACTACAACAAACCACACCACGAATGCCTCCCGTACGATAGGGACGAAGTTCGCTCTGTTTATCATGTCCGGCGTTGCGACATCTCCAAGCTGCTGAATGTGCGCTCGGCCGTCGACATTGGTCTCAGCCATGACTGGCCTCGAAGAGTCGAGTATCACGGTGACTGCCGTAAGCTCTTTGCTGAGCGGCCCCATTTCCTGAAGAGCGCTAAGACCGACAATCTTGGAAGTGAGCCTGCGGAGCAAGTCTTGAATCACCTGCGGCCTCAATACTGGTTTTCTGGCCATATGCACGTCAAGTTTCGTGCCACAGTAGAACACATTGACGACGCGAAGGTTGACTTCTTCCAGGACTTGCCCGTACCTAGAGAAATACAGAAACAGCTACCAAAAGCTGTAAGGACTTGGAAGAAACCTCGCAATCGACCACCCGATATCACGAACACGACCACCCACTTCCTTGCGCTCGACAAGCCAGGCCCTGTCGGCGAGTTTCTCGAACTACTCGAGATTGAATCTTGCTGGGATGTGAACGATCCTTCGGTCGCACCATACCTGCCGAAGACACCGGGCGAAAAAGTCTCCCTGCATTACGATGAGGAATGGCTGTCGATCCTGTGCGCAACGGATGGAACTGCAGGGACGAGCCGGACAACCATTGGTGGGCACATGGGCCCGGCGGATGCCTCGCCTCAAGACAACGCAGATGAAGCCCGAGCCTATATCAACGCCAACGTTACTGCAAAGGGTCTTTTACGGATACCGAACAACTTCCAGGCGCACGCTCCAGAATACGGGGGGTCGGACACCAACCACTGTGAAAAGCAGCCTTGCGAGTATCCAAACTCTCAGACTGAGGCTCTGTGTGAGCTACTTGGGTTTACCAGAAGCAGAGCGGACGAGCCAGCTTCTGGTGATGAATTTGTGGTATTTGAAACTTAGCCTTCCGTCACACGCGTGCCGCTTTTCCTGCTTTTAAGTCTGTTTAAGGATTACAAAAACAATTATTACTGGGTAGCTTAAAGGAAAAGGCTAGGCGGACGGGCGGTAGAAGCTGGGTGGGCGCCCGTGCCTCCTGAACACCGGTCTTTTACATCTTATTTCCGATAAAGAGGCTACAAATATAGGCCGAAGGCCGGAACTAGTTGCGAACGCGACAACGCCGGCCAAGGAGGGCACACCAACAATTCCTCACTCTTTCAGAAGCTGCTGCTTGCATGGTGTATGGGAGCTTGCGGCGAATGACGTAAAAGCGGCTGCGGCATGGCAGATCTAAACAGATTTTTTTAAGGGGGAGGGGCCAGCGGATCAGTCGTATAACGGTACGACCGTTTGAAGATCAACGAGAGCGAACTAGCTAAATACGAAAGCGAAGCAACAGACCCGCCCACATGCCGCTATATCGTCCACACTATAATGTGACTGATCTTCAGCCTAGCCACGTTAGTGAGACCCTTTATTGGCTATGGGCCATGACTGATTGGGGTCCAGCAGTGGGACTCTTGATCTACTTGCAGGCCATGTATTTACGGAAAGAAAACCACAGGTCTCGTTGCATCACAGAATGGAGTCCTCGGTTCACGAACTCACTAGAGCCCAATCTAAGCCACTATGCCATCGCTGTAGCCGACTGCTGCAGTAAATGCACCTCAGCAAGCTATAAAATGTCCTCGAATAACCATTTGCTGATTTGCTTTCCATCACTTTGCACCATCCTCATCCGACCATCCTAAAGTCACGGCAACCAATACAATCTATCTAGCACACAAAGCCATGCGGCCCCTGATAATCCCCCTTATTGCGCAAGTCGTCGAGGCTGTCTACAGCAGAGATGCTACTCCGACACGCGCGGTCTCATTGGCGGACGGAGCTACTTGTGCATGTGCTCAGCTTTCGAATGCATATGCCAACCTGACTCTCTTCGGCAACTCGACAAACTATGTGGCAGAGGCTACCAACTACTGGGACATTCGCTCTGATCTTCTGCCTAAATGTATTTTCTTGCCTACTAATAAGGACCAAGTGGCTTATACTGTTAATACTTTGACTTCTTGCGAAGCACAGTTTGCTATGCGAGGTCGTGGTCATATGAATGTAAGAGTTTTCTGTTGTTTCTTGGCTTTGCTTTTTCTTCTTCTTTCTCTCTTTGTAAAAGAAATAATTTCAAGCTTGTCACACACCTTCACTAAATATTTCCCAGTTTCCTGGCTCGAACAACATCGACGGGGGTGTCTTGCTTGCCCTGAATGGGCTGAACGAACTCAGAATCAGTGATGACAACTCTACAATTGAAGTAGGGCCAGGCAATCGCTGGGTCGACGTGTATACTGCTTTGGCCCCCCGTGGTTTATATGCAATCGGTGGTAGATTGAAGACTATTGGGGTTGCCGGGCTTGAGTTGATCGGAGGCTTCCATTATTTCATCAACAAGTATGGAATGGCAATGGATAATGTCATCAGTTACGACGTGATCCTCGGCAACGGAACTCAGCTCACAGCCAATTCAACCTCAAATCCTGACCTGTTCTGGGCTTTGAAAGGGGGTGCTAACAATTTCGCTCTTGTCACCAAGTTCACGCTCAAGGTGTACCCCATTCCACTTATCAGCACAACCACTCAGCTATTTGGCGAAGCTACCATCCCGGATTTCATCACTGCTACTGTGGACTTTGCTACACACGATGAGCCAGATGTTGCCGCCGGTGCTGTCATTAACGTCAGCTATAACTCGTCCACCCAAGAATTCGGAGCAACATTGTTAGGGGTGCAGGAAAGCACAGTATCACCGCCCTCGAGGTTCGCCAACTTCTCAGCCCTTCCTTCAACACTACGCCAGGATGCTGTGGTTCCCCCAATCGAATGGCACAACAGCCTCGACTCTCCCAACCAGATGTTTAGGTATGTTTATTAGAACAAGTCTCTTTTGCTGTAAGGAGATAACTGATAGAAAATAGGGTTCAATTCGCACACAAGACCATCAAGGCTGATGCTAATCAATTGCAACGCATCTTTGAAGATTGGAAGTCCAACATTGTAAACTTGAACAATGTTAAGGGTCTTTATTCTACTTGGGTGATGAACATTCTCCCTAAAAGTGCTCTTAGCGTTGCTAAGAACAACGGAGTGGGTAATGTCTGGGGCTTGGATGATGATGAAACTTATATCCGTAAGTCTGTCTTTAAGCTTAACTAGATTTGATGCTAATGTGATTTCTAGTATGGCAATTTGCTAATACGTGGGAGGATGCCGAAGATGATTTACGTGTAACAAACTTCGCTCGCTCATTCGTTGATTACTGGCACGAAGATAGCAAGGCGAGAGGATTAGCTTCGGAGTTCCTTTACATGGGGGATGCTGGGGAGTTTCAGAATCCATTCTCTGGATTTCCTTTGGAAAATGTTAACAAGATGAAGGACATTAGATCATCGTATGATCCTCTGGGTGTTTTCACCAGTCTCAACTGGGGAGGCTTTAAGCTTGCAGCTTAGTTGAGTAAAATAGAAAGCGACTAAAGCCTTTTATTTAAAGAGTAGTTTCATTTACTTATATCTTTAAATCCTGTAGAACCTAACTGTGCTGTATGATATATAAGCTTGTGTTTTTTCTCTTTGTTCTACTTTAAGCCTTTTAGCTTCCTTAGTTTTAGTACATTATATCGCTATTAAAGAGTTTCGAGACTTAATCCTTTACTTCTCAAATAGCAAAAATTATATAGCATCATTAGACTTACTTTTTACTTACTTATAGTAATTAAAAGCCGTGTTCCTAGTATAGGCAGCTTAAGCTACTTATATATCCTGTCCGTATTTTACGCATTATATTAAACATTTATTATACCAGCACTGAGAGTATAAAAATGCAATTGCCATTATTTTAATATTGCTCTATTAGATGTAGAGCTAGATTCTCTAATTACGGTTTCTCTCAACACAATGATAGTTGTTCTAGCTCGAAGTCAGTGTCGTTGGTATCCTTGTTAGCTGCTTTGTTCTAATTTTTTAAGTTGTAGATATGAGCGTCTTGGCTATAAAACGTGACGCCCTGGCCGAACAAGTTATGGACATGGAAGGGTAGGACCTGTGTTGTTTTAATCTTTCTCTACCTGAAAGGCTTGGACACCTACTCACTCGACATGTGTATTAAAAATCAGGGCAAGATGACATTAAAGTTAATATAAAGCTGTTAATGCTCACCTCTCTAACCAAGGTCTCTATTATGCTGTTAACGAAATCAGTTTTAGTATAACTCTTAAAATAAGCTGTGTATAACAAGTTATTGTTAGAGATTATTTTAAAAATTATTTTATTTATATTTACTAAAGTATATAAATTCTTACTTTTATAAACTAACTTAGCCTTTATTATAAAATATATTATTTTATTAATTTAATTAAGTAAAATAGTTTTTTTATATAGCTTAAACTATTATATATTTTTTTAAATATAATATAAAGCTTAATACTTTTCTTTTTTTTTCTTTTCTTTACTCCCTTTTTTAAATTATAAAAAATATTTAAGCTTTAAAATAAAACAACCTTATATATAGTTAAGCTTAAGCTGCTTTAAAAGTTACTTACTAAATTTTATTTATTATTAATATATTAATTATTAATAATATTATTATTAATAGCTTATAAAAAATATATTTTATATAAAAAAACTATTTTAAATTTAAATTTTTTTATTTATTAAAAAACTTTATAATAAATATAAAATTAATTATTATATATTTTTAAAATTCTTTTAAAATTAAATATTTTAAAAAAAATAATTATTTATTTTCAATTTATTTTACTTTATTTTATAATATATTTATTTTATTTTTTTAATAAAAAAATATATTATTTTTTATATATTTTATATATTATATTTAATATATTAATTAAAATAAATTATAATTATTTTATAATAACCCTAAATTAATAATTATAATTATTTAATTTTTAGGGTTAGGGTTAGGGTTAGGGTTAGGGTTAGGGTTAGGGTTAGGGTTAGGGTTAGGGTTAGGGTTAGGGTT
>NW_026517103.1:0-14751 GCF_026229845.1 Diaporthe amygdali
TTGGACCTGATTGTTGGTTCCTCCGTTCAGGTATGAGTGGCCTCACCAGGAGGCTTCTTTTGCTCAAATCCAGCGCAGTTCAACTGCACATTCAATCGAAGCCTCTCGTATGCTAGATAAGGTACGGCCTCAGGCCTCGAACAAGGTGATGGACGTACTAGTCGGAAAGAGTAGGGCAGTAATCGATATAAAGAAGTATGACGCTGAAAACAAGGCCAGGCAGGTCTTCTTCAGGCCACTTCAGCTTCGCCGTAATTTGATGACAGGAACGAAGTACAGTCAAGCACAGCGCGTAGTCGCAAATAGGTACAGTCTCTTGTAAAGCGAGTCATATATACCTCCACATCGCACGTCGCTGCTGAGCCATCAGAAAAATACCCCGGTCGAACCTTATCCCTAATCTCAGAGGCCTGAGAAGAACAGAGAAATTTCTTCCGGCGACTCGTGGAGCATGGGGTGGACATTGATGGGCGTGATTTCAGCACGTGGACGTCACTCGCTCGTGTTGCGGTCCAAGACAAATCGCTTGTGCGCACATTCCAAATCTTAGTGTTCTTTTCTAGTCAGCGACGTCCCCGCGAAGACCGAAATTGGATGTGCGGGCTTCACTTTGGCGCACATGCTATCTTCGGAACGCCCAACCGCCATCTGTTATACCTCTTAAAAGTCAGGGCCCAAAGCAGTCGCAGGCCGTAGGATACAGATCTTGAAGGGCGGTCCACATACTTACCTGGCAAGCCGTGGGCAGGTCTTGTGTTGGTCCGTCACTGGGCCACATGCGGGCAAATTGGGAGCAGAGGACCATTCTCGGTCCCACCAGAGTCCCAAAGCGGTCCGCGCTCGAATGTCGCCAGCCAATCTGTCTGAAACGAATACATAAAAGGTCAAGCATGGTCTGCATACAAGTCAAGCCCATTTGAAATGTTCAACCGTCCCAATTAAACAAGTCTGACTGCGTAATAACATTACAAGAATGTCGACAGCATACCCATTTCCAATCCGGATCCTGGTAAGGTCTCCCCCTTCGGCTATCGATGGCGGACACTAACAACCCTAAGTTTCATGCAAGCTTCCTCTACCTGGGCTCATTGATCTTCCGATCTCGAGAATCAAGTGGGGTCTTGCCAATCGCCATGTTCTTCTCGGCCTGGATGATTGTTGCTGTCCTAGCGAGGTTTCCTCTGCTTAAGCCACTCGTAACCGATGTGATCCACCACCCATTGTCATATCTGGCTGGGCTCACCGCGCTTTTTTGGATGGTATATATCTACACCTACCTTTCCAGTGGTCTCTCCGATGTCTCAGGAATAGCACAGCTCTGGGCAGCGGCTGTGCTCGCTGTTTTTGCATTGCGAATCCTTATTTTAGCGATCATCTCAATCGCTACTGTGGCAAGCGACGAATGTGCGATAAAAAGGGGCAGTCTAGGCCTGTCACGAGCCCTGAAACCACTGGTCTAGCAGCATCAGCTCCACAAATCACATAAGCCTGAATCAGCCTATTTCCTGTGCTGCCCATAAATTTACCATCCGTTGGTTTGAATGACCATTTCATCGTCTCTACTATGTATAATTCAAGCTCGAGTCGTCTGACTTCGAAAATAGATTGACAAGGATAACTAAAGTTCTAACTTAGGGGAACGACCTGAACTTCTCGAGACCCGGCGTAGGGCAAGATCTCTGTAAAACCGTCTGGTACAAGTTGATGCACGCTTTGAAATAAGTTGTGATTTGTGGCTTCAAATGGGGCATTGCACCGTTCGCTGCATCACACATGTTTACCGTTATATTTGTGCCGCGAATGTGAGCACTGTGACTTTCTCTGTCGAGATCATGATCTCCAAGGCAGTCTAATGGGTTTAGTGGCAGGATGTAATATAAGTGTACAACCAGCAAATGCTTGCAGACGTTAGGCTCGTCGAGATAAAACAAGTTTCCCGCTTTCCCAGCATCGCGAATTTCAGGACACAACAAGGGGGAGATGTTGGCAAGTGGCTCAGCCTCGGCCTTCACAAGATCTTCATGAGCCTCACCTTGTTCTCCTTTTCGGGCAAGGATCCGAAAACTGGAAGATATTCGAAAGTGTGATTCTCGATGGTTCCAATCGAGTCGGTTCCAATTTCTAAGAGGATTTCGCATCCTGCCGATCAGCCTATCTCTCCTAGCTAAAGTTCTAACGTTAGCACAGCCATGCTTGGACTACTAGGGATCCGACGTGGGTTCACTGTGTTCTCTGTGCGTCATTCCTGTGGGTACTGATCCTGGTGTCTGTTCCAAGCACGCTTGGCCCATCAACAACTGTAACGTGGAATTTGTCTTGCAAGGAGTGCTGTGCGTGGTCGTTGGTGTCCTAAGCAAATAGAGTAAGATCTTCAGCCGTAACGTAGGGTTGTCCTGCAAGGAGTGCCGTGCGTGAAAGGGCCTCAGGCCTGCTTATCTTGTGCACCCAGCACGCATGCAGCAGTCACAGGGTCGTCGAGGTGCGACTTATGCACGAGAAATGAGCGCCAGCGTGGATGCGGCACATATTCACGCTGCTCCCCTGCCATGCTCTGTCTCAACCGCGCTATAGTCTCAACCGTTGCGCCGCGGCCCAATGTTCATCATTTTGAACGAGGTGATGCCCTTTTGATGAAAGAGTAGTAGGCTCAGCTGCAGTGCCGTCCGTCATACTTGTTGACGAGGCAACAAACCTAGACTCTATTCCTCGCAGAGAGACTTCCTCTATATGACTTGCTTTTGATCTGCAGCAAATTCAACTGGGCCTCGCGTCGCAGACCTGTTCCCATTTTCTTTCGTCCCAAAACAAATGAACGCATGAGCTGGCCCCGGAGTATTATAATAAGCTGTGTTTCTCGTGGTCATCCTGATGCTAATGGATTCGCGCCACGATATTACCATGTGCTTTGCCTCCTCCTGACTGACTTTGTATTCAACATGGGTTCATTATGGAACTTATTGCTCCGGTTTTTCCGCAACTCTCGGAGCAATCATGTACGTACGTTCTGCAAACTACAGGCCAACACTGACCGCTTCATAGCAGGAGAAATGTCACCATGATTGCAAACGATGTAATGCAACTCAACACCAGGTCGATGACATGGAGGGCTCGAGAGAGGCCTTCTGCTGCTACATGAAAGACGACAAGGGTTCCGCAGGGGCGGCATGACGGTTATACATATGCTGAATGAGGCTTACAAAGGGAGAGTCTTGTATGATATTGTCTGAAGGTTGCCTCGAATTTGCTTCGGCGCTGATTTACAGGGTGATGCTGTTCCTGACGCGTCACATCCCTTCTCTTCGACAATCCGAAGAAATGAATGTGTTTAATTCTCGTGGAACTCAAGGCGAAAGATTCGTGAGTTCTGGAGCGTTTCGACGTACCGCAAATCCCAGGACACGCAGTATTACAACTCGCCAGATATTTTCAAAACACATTCTAACGTTGAGCTCCATGCCACGCGTGCAATGCAGGCAATGGCTTTGCTTTTGATGAGATGCTCTCGCGGACCTTGGTATCGCTTCGCCCATATGTCTGAGAGGCTTCACAAGCAAGATAGTTGATCACCACTTCGTTGAAGCAACACTTACGACGACACAGCTCTCAGGCGCTTCAAAGTTCAAGAACGATCAGCAGGGAGTTGGGCTTGCATCACCAGAAGAGACTAGCAAGGGCCGCGGCATGCACCTTTGGATGTAGCTTCTCCCATCACAGAAAGAGAACAAAAGCAGGTATTTTTGCATGTTCCCTGTTATCACGACAGAGATGATGTTTTAATAACGTATCCTGGGTTGAGATCGGATGGAGATGGAGGTGCCGGAATTGCGCATAACCTTGGGTAACGAGGATCCCGCTGCTTTAAATTCGCTCTTGAACTATCCACTCGCCGGTGTAAGTGAGAGACGACCACATCAACGAAGCAAAGTGAGAAATATGATAGCATGTGTCGTATACGGAAGGCTGTCCAAAGTATGGCCATGGCTTGATGTGGCAATCCACGTACCAAGCAGGGCAGGCCAGCCAGGCCAGGCAGGTCTAAATGATGCGGGTGTCCGAACCCTTGAAAGTATGCCAATAACCCAGGCACTCGATGCTCCTCAAGTTTCTGGTATAGCTCGTCGTATGATTGTTGGTATTGCAGGGGAAATTTGACGGTCGACCTCACTAGGCGTCCGCAAAAGCTATCCCAGATCGCCCGGTATGCTTGTTCGACGACGGCCGCATCCGCCTTCTCCGATGTGTCGTGCGCGTCGCGGTCCACGTCGCTGCCTGCGTCGGATCGTTTGGGAGATGGCAGCGCGTACGGCGTTTGGGCCATCTGGGCCTTGCGCTTGGTTGGACGCCCACGATGTTTGCTATCGTCGCTGCTGAAGCTCGTTGCGGGCGTCGAAGATGCCATACTGCAGTCGTGATGTTAGGAAGAGGAATTGAATGATGTCGGAGATGCGCTTCGCAGAAGGGCGTAGCGCCAGGGCGCCCTGTAGGTCCGTGCTTGTCAGCTAGGCAGTCGCGCTTGCCGGCAGGGCACCAAAATGTCAGGGATCAGATGGTCAATACCATGCCGAGCGGAAGTCACTAGCACCAACGAGTGGACCTCCAGGACGAGTTGGAAAAGCTTATCGGCCCATTCCGAGCTATAGCAGGCTTCTATACCCTAAATGTCGTCTTCTCGGGCTTTTGTCTTGATTTGTGAGCTCGGTCAGCATGTCGGCCTATCAGTGTCTACGGGTCAAAGTTCGCAGTGATTACTTGGATTGCCTTTGCATTGACGGCGCTGATGGCTGCATGCTCGGGTTATGAGATCCGCAGACATTTCAAGGCCCGGAAGGTTAACTTGCGAGACAAATGATAGCCGCCAAGCAACAATGTGAGGCTGATACGTGCATTTGCGTGGCGATCCTGCTTCTGTGGATGCCTTTCCCGCCTTCGAACTTTTCACTACTGAGGTTGACATCTACTTGATTCGTGCGTAGATCAATGAATATCGAAGACATACACTATTGCTGTGGGATAAAGCGGGTGGTTTAGCATTTCAGATTGTGACTGCACTCTGAATGCCCTCTCAGGGACTCATGTTTTTATGTGTCGAACACAGATAGCCAAGTAAAAGACACTCGTTCCATCCCACAATTCTTTACGAATACTGGTCAAGTGCCCACCGTAGCATGTTCTCCTTGCTACCTTGCGGAGGCAACATTTTCATGAAACAGTACGATAAGATGCGTCTGCCTCGAGCAACGCGTTTCCCAGCTCTACAGACCAGGCTCCTTCTCGCAGGAATCCTCAAATGAATCTGCCTTCCGTAAAGGTTTCGCACCAACTTTTCGACGTCGACGTGTCCCCGAGAAACGATCAAGCCGCTGCATCATTCGGAGCCTTCCTGTGCTTTACGCAAATGACCTTTCCACTGTCTGGACGGATTCGTCGAGCAAACTGCCTGAGCAAAGCCTGTGGCCTTAAACTTCGGGTCTGTGCCTAACACCAAGAGGAATTCGAGACATGCCAAACTATCTCTATCGGCCAATTAGGCAATCTGTTCACCTTTTGAGTGCGTCTCGTCGAGCATAATCATACTCGGCCGAAACTGGCCGATCGGCAAGCCTCGCATTCCATTCTTCCTGCTGCTACACGGCGATCCGTCAAGGCGTAAAGTTTCGGCAGTGTTCAAGGCTATCGCAGCGATGATGCGAAGCAATTAAAGTTAGTATGGGTAAAGAGTAATGACCATCTGGATAACAGGTGAAGTCGATTCTGGAGAGAGAAAAGCTGAATCAGCTAGAGAGAACGGTCGGGGTTGGTTCACGTTTTCCACTACTCTGTGCCCATCTTTGTCGTCTTGACAAACCCTTTGATAGTACAGTACTAGCCAAAACATGTTGCCTCTTCTTTAGTGCTTCTATAGAGCTAACGATGACCAGTGCACCTCGCGCGCAGTCCACCTTGTCCAATCACAATAATATAATGAAATATCAAAGGAAGTAGTATCATTGAGAAAGCAAAGCTTTTTTGGCTTTTAGTTCCTTATTTTCTAGGACAATTACCCTCGACTGGCATGTATTCAAGGTCACAGGTCAACTTGAAAAATTTTGATGTTCGTCTCTTCCTCTAGTCCGAGAAACTGTTGGATTTCAATACGCTCGAATCAAACATTCTTGAACACCGCGCAGGAGCTGCGAGAAGCCACAATTCCGCTTAAGCCAGACCATGTTTTCCGCGGACGGTCCCAACTCTGGTAGGCTATATGACGTGTTATGTATTGGGGGAAAACAGGATCTACGGAACCTGGTTTCCGGAGGATGTCGGCCGCAAATTGAGACAGGGGCACCGAAACCGCGGGTTGATTGAAATCAAGATTTGGTGAGTCCAACTGAAGCCCAAACCATTACAATGGCGTTACCGGCAGGAGATTGGCCTTCAGCGTGTAGTTATCATCGTCAAAATACGACTGAATGGTGGATCACAGAATTCCAAATAGATAATGTGCAGTCATATTCTTCCGCTTTAAAGACTTACAAAGTAAAATACCAGGGCATCTGCTGTATTCATGCTTAATAAAAGCCCAACGCCAAACCCAGAAAGCCTCAGAAAAGAGAGCAAAGCCGGTATCCTAGCGAGCTAATACCTTGGAACGCAGAGTCCTGTGGCCCGCGGTTCCTGGCCATTTAAGAACTGGTCGGGATCATTCACAACCGACCGCCCGGAATCCTGTGTTACGGAAATAAGGCCTGCGAGGTCCCAGGAACGCATGGTATAAAGCATAGATCCTATTTCAAGCACAGCCTCTCATATCCTGAACGATCTTGGATGCTTGAGATTCGAAATATGAGAATTGATCTTAATCATACCGATATGGCGCATCGCTACGGACCTGCCGGATTGCCACCCTCATGGCGCTAAATCGCACGAAGGAGGGTTCTAGTCACTGATGGAACTCCAGAGCTTGAATCTATTGAACAGGACTTAATCTGATGAGTTTGTTAACACATGTTTAAGCAGCAAAATTTCCGGAACGACTACAAGCAGCTAACACAGCAACATTTGGTATGCCGTCAGTCCATAATTTAATTACCAAATCAAATTGTTGCAACTGACGGCTGAATTTCCCATGTGTACGCTTAAGGCCGAACTCGTCCTTCAGAAGATCCTCTTGTCATGATAGAAATTCTATACTTTACTCCAAACGCCGACTACCGGGTCATAATACACGTAGGACGTATTTGAGTCGCATAATCTTGAGCATGCTCTCATGCGACTGCTGGGTTCTCATATTGTACACGGAAGCAGCAGACTACACCGTTGGCCCGACAGTGCCCCGGCGCAACTAAGCATCATCCTACATAGTCGTGTGAGGGGTATGGCTTGTGGCGGACGTCATCGCGCTAGTCATCGCGCTTCGTTGTTGTCCAGACAGTAAATGTGGACGCTTGAGGCGCTGCTCCCGTGCGACTGAAACTTCATTTGGAATCTCGACTCCGCGTAGGAACTCATTCCAGACCTGCAAACCTGCGCAGCACACACTGGGGGGGATTCGGTGCAACTATAATAGGAGGAGAATAAAGGACGGCACAGAGGAGAAAGGAGGGAAGGGTCAAGTCGGGTAATCATCAATCCAATCTATTGTCATTGCGATGCATTTCCGTTGCGCTTTGCTGCATTCACTCCACCTTGTGATACCCCGAATCCTGCCAGTCAATCATTTATCTGCTAATCTCCTCAAAAAATCCTGCTTTCCTCGATCCTTGTAGTGGTCGGGGTGGTATGGGCGCATCGTACAGCGCTAATATCAAGTCGCACAACGCCACAATCAGTAGCAAAAGAAAGCAAGTGCGACTCCACATCTCCTCTACGAACATTCCTCGACGGCGACAGCGCCGTCGGCCGTTCTGCGAAGTGTTCTGGCCAGAAGCCTAAGCAATTCTGAAGCCCCATATTACTTGATCTGCATCTGTGCACAAGGATTGCATCGCAGTGTGAGGCTGCAAATACTCAACGACAGCAGTCAGAACAAACGTCTTGTTCCTACGATGGCGACTTCTTACAGCCGGTCAACGATTTGGTTTTGGAGTGAGCAGCCGACCGTTTCGGCTGCAGAGTATTTGGGGCGAGAAGTCGTTGGGCTCGTTTTACCCAAAGATCGTGAGCCGCTCGAATGACCTTTGTTCGTCGTTGAGGTAGGATTCCATTCCCAAACATCGTGAAACCAAGGTTCAGCTTCATCTTTGCGGCCACCAGCAAGAGCGAGATGATTCGCTGATGTGAAACCTGTTATTTAGTATGACCTCGGTACCTACTTTTCTCTCTTCATTCTGGCCGGGGAGGGGAACGGTGGCCGGCGGGTCGGGGCATGTGCATCTGTGGTGGAACTTGACAGAACTCGATTTGCTTTTACTACGACACGTGAAGTAGTGACCGAGCAAGAAGGATACTGAAAGAATCTCAAAGAACGACCGATTATGAAGGCCACTTATCATCAACGCCGTGCTAGGGTCTGCATAATTCGGTGTTCTCCACGACAAGTGTTCCAATCCTTTCCCTCGCCCCTTCCAACACGCTGGTTCATTTAGCATTGCCTCACAGCCTTCCAATACCTAATCACAACCCGCCCAAAAATCCTTCAAGCCTGCTTCGGCAGCGCCAACGAGTCGCGATGGTCGAACCCATCAACTGTGTCACTATATCGGTAACTGATAGGGAAATGGACGTTCCCGCCGATGCTACGGGTAAGCTCAGATCTAGATGATTAGCTGTGCTGAGAGCATTACTCTACATTGTAAATAAAAGATACAAAGCTGATGGAAATAAATACCTAGGCAGTGACCAAATGTTTCAGACCGAAACTGACATAATGAACGCCAAAGCAATTTTTATTGACAGAGTCAGAGCATGTGTTCATTTTTGGGAGGATCTGCACAACATCGTCATGCAGATTGAAGACCGCAAGGTGGCCAATTTCTGCACCCAAGAGCTTCAGGACTGTCTGTTCGAGGTACAAGGGCTTGCGGCCGAAGTCGGAGCAGCTTTTACAGGGCCAGTTGATCACGAAGCGCAACGCAATGGAACTCCCGGGATATCTATGACGGGGCTTTTCCCCTGGTTAGCAGCAGTCATATCAGGATTGGTTTTGTTAATGGCCAACATGTCATTCACGTTTCTGAGAATGGATCGAATGCCTTGGCGAGCTGAATCGCTACCGCATGGTCATCAAGAGTGAGGACATAATTGGACAGAGGTATAGCGGTAGGATGTTATAGGGCAAGCGGCAAGGTGCCAACAAGAACACTTCATCATCAGCTATCAATTGCAATGCAAAACGCGGTCAAGAAGCTTCTTATTACACTGAAAGAGAACCAGAATCCCGTGGCACTTGTGATTCCTACTTGAATCCTCTTCCACTATATCGCCCCATCCGTAGATAGTCTTCGCAATATGCTTTGTACACATTTTGTGATGACTAGTGAGGCAAGTGAGTCGTGTTGATATCGTAGTGCCCAGAACGGACGTTCTGTACAGTCTCCAACTTGGAGGTGTTTTCTTTCATTTGATAGTGATGGTTATAATGAAGGATTTGGCATTTTGAGGCCGATTCTGACAATTTTGAAAACTAGCTAGAAGCAGGTGCTGGAGAAATGACAACGATTGGCACCATTCTCATAGCTTTTATCTCCAGGTAGATTTCAGCCCAACTACTAATGCATTAAGACTACCAATGATAGATAGTTCGGAATTGTGTATGTCGCATTTAGTAATGTAAATTCAAAACCGAGAGATTGGTGCTTAGAGTGACAGGAATGAGTATTACATGATATCCTTCCTCGCTATCTGTTCGATCGAACGTGAGGCGGTCCGCAAACATGCTGCCGCCAGAAAGTTTACAAAACAAGTCATCAGCTACACCGGGGTCCCATGATGCAGCTACAGTGAGGAGTGGAGCTGGGCTAGGAACTCATCGAGATCGTGGTCTTGCAAGGAGAAGGTTTCGCCAGATGTGATGCGTCGGCGGCGCGCCAACACAAGACACCCGGTGTAGGCCTCACTCAAAAGGTCACCAATTGGGTAGGCGACACGTGCACACGCTACCGAACAGTTAGTTCAGCATTTATTTATATCGCTTCATAGATCCATATTTCTTTTCAAAGACATAGTTTCTTGGCACACCCAAAAGATCCAGGATCGAAACCTGCCTCTATATGGGCGATGATATCGAACAATTTTGTATAGAACTCGAGTGGAAGGTGCAATATACTGATTGTGTAAGATTTATATGTCGAAGATGAAGGCTGCGAAAGTGCTGTATAATTTCTGCTAACGGGATCTCCTAAAGTATGCGCTTACCTCGGCGATATCCTTCCGCGATTCCCAGGCCTTTCATCTTCTAGAGGCGCCGAGACTGGGACGTTCCTCACCCACCTGGTACCTTAGGTTCATGAGAACCATTCAATCCAGAATGATGGGGTTTTGAAAAGATGAGCCCAACTGACGTGTACGTCTAGCAGTTTCTGCTGGCTGTGCTCCGAGCCCTTGACCGGACTCTGGGCACTTGCCTGCTTGGGTCGAATTATGAGACATGAAGGCTTCAGCGGCATGCTCCTTCAGATACCGGAAAGAATTGTCGCAATCCCACTCCACCGAGTAGTCGAAGATGTGGCGGAATTCAGACCGGGGTCTTGTAAGGCCAATATATGCCGTTAAGCCTCCATTGGCCCTGACTGCCTTGGCAAACCTCTTCACCAACTCCTTGGGCCCATCGACTTTAAGATTTGTTCCAAGAACCAGAAGGAAATCAGGACAAACACGTTCATCTTCCGTACTGATCTGAAAAATTTCCTCTCCATGTGGATGATTCTGCTGGCCGAGCCGTACAATATCAGGGAGAAGTTTGCCGATCGGTGTCCGTCGCTTCCCAGCTGCCTCACGGTTATTAGAACAAGCTTTGCAGTCCGGATATAGCAACTCTTGTCCATCAGCAATGTGAGTTTCGAAATTTCCCCAATCGAAAAGGTGTTGGCATAAATGGCACCGTAAGTGATGATGAGAACCATGGAGCTCCACACATTTTCCGTCGTCTGATTCGAGAGCACTAAGCAGGCCTGCTTAGTGCTCAAGCAAGTCGACATTTTGGGTGTAGCACCGAAGAAGAGTCCCAGAATTGCACATAGACATGAGAGCTTTGTGCGTGTACGTCGGAGCACTGTTGCTAGCAAGTTGGTGCAGCAGGAAGCTCCATTGCCGGAGCTGCGCCCTGCTGCTAGCATCGCGAAGTGCGATCTCGTGAAAGATTTGTCCTTTTGCATAGAGCCCGCTTTTAGGTCTAAAGTCCTATGTATTATGTCAGTCCTATGAAGGAAAGATAGAGAAGCGGCTTTACTGACTGGAATGCCGGCAGCTGTGCTTATTCCTGCTCCCGCCACAACAATGACTTTTTTTGCAGGATTCAGCGCTTTTGCGATTTTCTCGAGCTCCTGGAAAGAGCTAGGGTCAACTTGGTTCGTGATCTCTATCATGAACGTTGCCGTGATCCTGATTAAAGCTCGGATGTCGAATGTGGTGCGTGGTAGCAACGGGTGAGGACTTAAAGTGTAGGAAGGAAGAGGAAGAAGGATCTCTCCTGAGGAGAAGGTGGTGGGGACACAGCTTACATGGCTACGGGCGAGGTGGCTGCCTCCCTCATATATCACGGGGGGGGCATGGGTCTTTGAATCGGTCAGCATGGAAAACTTTGACTGATAATTGAGCCAGGCTCGCAATTGGACTGGGAGATAGGATGAGGCTGATCACTTATGTCACAGTACAGACTCAAGAGTATATCATACAGAAAAGGGCCCAGGGACGGAGGAAGTCCATTCAAAATGTCTTGATGTTGGTGCGAGCTCCCACGTGGGTTGTTTTGAATTAAGCTGGCTCTATTCGTGTGCTGAGCATTCTGCAATAACTGTTAGTAGCAAAATTTAAGAGTACTTGAGCCCCAGAGCATGCTTCGTCTAGAACTCCTACCTGTTGATGCTATTCATGACCAAGAGTGTTAGGGAGGGGTGGGGGGTTTAACGTGATTCTCAACCTTTCAACCTATCTCTATCCTCGGTTCCTCGCTTTGTTTACTTAGGCCTGTTATTGAGGTCCTTTTGCTCGGTTCTCACGCAGATCCAATCTTCGCCATTCAACTTTAGTCATGGCTCGATTGATCTAGACAAACTCGGGCGCTTTCTCTCGATATCCTGTTTCTCAGCGGAAAGATATGAAATGGCTCGGTAGGAGATTCGGAATATTAGCAAAAGAGATTTGAAATCGATGTCAGCCGTTGAGATATCGTTTGGGTGACTTCGTCAGATTCCCTGTATCTTCAAATTGTTCTGTTGGAAAGGGTTGAAGCATGTAAGACGTACCTGTTGCGCAGCCACTGTGAATGGTGAGATCATTATCGAGGTACAATGTGAGCTTGTCGCAAAGGCGGCTGACGGTAAGGACCTGGGCCACGGGAGAAGTAAGTCTGAACGTGGGACAGCGCCGATCGAGTGGCGTGTGGGCTCACCGTCAATGACATCGGCGGATGACGGGCAGTGAAGAAACTCGCCTGTCCGGACGTCGAACGCCAACTACGATGAGAAACACGAACAGTATCGGTATGGAAACAGGGCTTGGACCCTTTTTGATAGACTAATTCCAAGGACCCAAACTCGAACATCAAGAAAACGGCATAGCTAAGTGAACCCAGATTCAAGTTCCACCAGTCCGGCTTCCGGGGGTACCACATTGTTCGAACTTGACCGCCGTCGTAGCCAATCAGGAGGTCGCGACCTCGGGAGTCAGCCAACCGAGCCGAACAATGGGCCAAGGTTGCTAAAATCACCATTTAGGCACACAGCATCCTGGGCCTGTTACAGAAATGCACAGCCAGAAATCTTAGCTCAGATTCCTTCGTTTATGAACACACGATCTTCTCTTGTACCGGGATGCTACCCGTTAAGAAATGCTGTTACGAGCAGAACGGTATACACCAATGGGTAGGCAATCGGTTCAAAATCCCCGCACAATAGTGGCTCTCAGCCGGTCTAAGCTAGGACTAGAACCGGAATTCTGGATTCAGGACGCTCTAACGTTAGCACCTGCCCTTGAAAATTACGGCGGCCCCCCGGACCCAGACTTGGGAAACTTTTAGGACCATTTCTAGCCCTTCTAGCCACAGCTTCATTCCCTTACTTTTCCCTAAAGCCGTCACAAATATCCAGTCCCCGGATTTCCCAATAGGATACAGACCAACACGACTGCCCCAAGCATTGTCCAAAGTTCCCCAAATCCGTCTTCACGGCACCCACTTTATGTTGTCAAAAGATGAATGTGAGCCTCTACTGGAAGACACGGCTAAGTCCGCAGCACCTTTTCGTAATAGTGCCAGCTACAAAGAGCCCATAAGACTGTTCCGACCGATGAGCTTAGAAGACACCAAGAGAGTGGTTGAATGTTATGAAGTTATGGAAATCGATGACGTTGAGAGAAACGTCGATCGTAAGAAGGGTTGTGGGATCCAAGCCACTTTTGATCTTATGGACATCGACCAAGAGGCTGAAGTACATGCAGACATTAAACATTACAGTGGTAGGGTTCCCGTAGAAGGCAGTATAAAGCTAAGGTTCACAGACCTTGACGAATACTATAGCCTCCAATTTTAGCGGAAATGTTCAGAAAGTTCAATACTCATCGCGTACAGCCCTAGCGGCAAAATCAAACTATGAGTTGCCTAGCCTGATTCATTCTCACAAAAGCTGGCCAGAAGGGGTCCCAGCAGAAGAATTGGGAGGATATACAAGAGGAACCAACCGCCAGTCACTTACCCTGCTCACAGGCTCGCCATATCCAATCAGAACTTTGGCCGATGACTGTGAGAAAATCATGCCAGACTGGATAGCAATGCTCCGCGAGATAACACTACCCAACACTATCGCCAGCTCGGATCCACTCATTACTGCAGCTTTTAACTTTGTGGATGGTATTATCATCAGGCGTCAAAGCATAGGTCTGCTACGGAGATTGGTTTATTTCCAATTAATGCGACTCGTTAGACATCTCGAAGCTGTCGTACGATCTGAGAGGAGAAAGGACGTGAATCACACTACTGATTATGGCAACGCGAGTACTGCTATTGATATACATACAGGAGCCCAAGAATGCCCAAGACAGCCAAATTTAGGGAAGAAAATCGTTGCACAACGCATTCGAATCGGCAAACACCTAGTCGCGATGTCAGGAACACCGCCCTTATTTCTTCTGGTCTATTCAGCTGCAGCTGAAGCAATCCTGTACGTAGGCTATTTGACCTTTATTCAGTGTTGATTAGTTGTTTAGAAATAACCCTCAAACAAGCGACAAAACATTGCGCGTAGAAGCAGCCAGAATCCGCTGAGATGGCAGAGTCTGCAGTACGACAGAGATGTCACTTAGACACGAATAATGTTGCTGCGCCAATGAACCAATTTCTATCCCCTTGGAATTTATATATCGGAATGATCTCTATCTGGACCTCGCTCAGCGCGCAGTTTGCTTTGGCCTACACATCATTGCCACGTGATGTGCGACGTCGATATAACCTAGAAAGAACCCACGACGGTCTCGAAGGTTACTAGATTTCAGGTGTGGCTATGTGCAGAGGCCTAGCTGCGATACCAAGGTCCCAGAGTAAGTCTTGCGGGCCGGCTTGAGGTCTCCCACAGCCTGCGCCTTGTTCCAGAATTAGGCTCCTGGTAGTCATGATTGACAAGC
>NW_026517104.1:0-14406 GCF_026229845.1 Diaporthe amygdali
TTATATATATAAAAAATATAAAAAATATATTTATTTATATATTAAATTTAATATTAATTTTAATATATAAATAAATATATTTCTTATTTATTTATATATATAAATAAATTATATTTATTTTTATTTATATATTAAAATAAAAATTAAAATTAAAATATAAATAAAAGTTTTTTTTATTTATTAATATATAGAAATATAATTTTATTATATTTATTTATATATATAAATAGTATTAAAGTATTTATATTTATATATTTTAATATTAATAAAACTTTTAAAATATATTATAATATATAAATAATATATTTTAATTTATATTTATATTTAAAATATATAAATTAAATAATTAATTTTATTAAATATATAAATAAATATAATTAAATTTATTTATATAGTTTAAAATTAAACTTTATTTAATATATAAATAAAATTAATTTTATATTATTTATATATATAAATTAAATTAATAATATAATATATATATATATATATATATAAATATAATTTTTAATATTTTAATTTTATTTTAATTTTTATTTTATTATAAAATATTTAAAAAAAAATTAATATATAAATAAATATATATATTATTTATTTATATATATAAATACTATAAAATATTTTTTATTTATATATTAATATTAAAATTTAAAATTATATATATAAATAAAAATTATTTTATAGTATTTATATATATAAATAGGTATAAATAATTTTATTTATATATTAATATTTAATTTAACAATGTTTTGTATTTTTAAAATGTCCTGTAGGATTTGTGGCCGTTTTCATCGAAGAATCACAACCTTCATCCTCAACCCCGCTGACAACAACAAACAACCACCATGTCTGCTCTACCAGATATTCGACAAACCTGCAATGATGCTCGCCGTGTGGCAGCTCATCTACAGTCCAATTGGTGTTATGACCCATTCCAGCCTGCTGCCAACCGTCGTGTCACGTCGGGGCTGGCGTGCCTCTGCGCGCTGTACCGCCACATCTGTTCGTATCTTCCTGAGGAAGAGTGGCCAGCGATCGATAAGGACACAGCGCACAGGGCTGTGCTGAGTTTCCTCTGGGCCGACTTTAACCAGCACCGTGATGACACAGATCCAATCGGTGTTGCATTCAACGACGCCCTGCGCTCGATGCAGGAGGAGCTGGCCCCTGAACTTCGGGAGAAGAATGACTCCAGCTTCGAGGCCCTCCGCCGTGGCAGGGTGATGGGGAAGATACTCTGGGAAGACGAGAAGTTCCAGCTCTACCAGCCTCTGTACTTCAGCCTGGCAGGGTCGACCGATTGGATCGAGCCAAAACAGGCAATCAGCAAGCCAGATGGCCGAGCACAGCAAGGCCTGCTGGTTTGGGGTCCAGACGAGGCCGCATCGTCGATGGAGTCCTTCGTGCAAGCCCACCTGGCGATAATCACCCCCTGGGAAAAAGGCATCCGCTTACTGGCACTGTTCAATGCGCCACGGGTTATCCAGGTGAACGTGACGGCTGGCGAGGGCACAAATTTGAGCATCGACCGTGCCTACCGCTTCACGGTTCAGATCCCGGGGCAGGGAGCCCAGGGAGCTGACAGCGCCCAGGAGCCGCACTCGTACGTCCTCATCGCGGCAGTACGGCTCCGGAGCGACCACACTGCGGTACACGCAGACACGATCCGGCTGTTCGACCTGAATGGCGTTGAATGCATGCCGTTCCAGTCCCGCGCCCTGCCCGGCCGGGAGAGCTGGGGCTTCAAGCTGTCTGACCCCCTCCCCGTCGGCCAGCCTTTTGCCTTGTTCTATCACAAGACCACAGGACACATCAGAGACCGGCCATCTGAGCCCGTCATGCCAGAGCCAGATGCTGGGTGGCACGATCGCTTCGACCGGGCCCTGAAGATCGACCAGGAGTGGTTTGCTGAAATATCAGACGGGGCTGTGGACGATTCAGAGGACGAGGGCGAGGTCCCCGAGGCCGGCGTGGCGCCCACGCGGCGTCTACCTCGCCGGTATCTGCCGACATTTCTACCTCCTTCGCAGCCTCCAAAGCACCCTGGCCAGCACCAGAGAGACCCTGGTGGCCCCATGGCCAGCAAGGCGGCTCAACAGAAACAGGCACCTGCGACTGATGGACAGCCTCCAAGCGAAAGGCGTCCGCCGGAGCAGGCTGCTGAGCAAAAGTCAAAATCAAAGAGTAAGAAGAGGAAATCAAGGGGCGGCTCCCAGCAGGGCCACAGCTACCAGCAGGAGCTGCACGGTGATCGTGACGAGGACAGCGACCGGCGGTCGTCACGTCCGCGGCGAGACCAACAGTCTGCTCCGCCTCCAATCCGGCCCCCGTCTCCTCGCTCAGATGCGCACCGGTCACGAAGTGGAAGATCCTCTCGTGGTCAGCAATACAGGCCGACCTATCCCAATAACCTTGACACAAACCTGCGCAGGGATTGGAGGCACGATGGCCGTTGACGCTGATGGCTCTAGATGGCATACGAAGGTAATCAGGTCTCGCAATCTATGGGCCTAAAAGATAAAAGAACAGAGATTGGCGGAACCTGAGGGAATCATCTTCACTCATGCCAGAGAATAGTCTGGCCATGTCACGAGTCAAGGTGGTCAACACCACGGAGGCAGCCTACGGTAGATAATTTAATACATCACACCTTTGCAAACATGAATGGTCACTGGGGAACACGTAGACGAGCCAAATCAAGTTCTATTAACGAAGTGACACGATAATCTAACTCTGCAGTGATGCGCCTCCCGTACAATCTTTGAGACAGAGAGACGACCTCCTACATTGGACACAAGACCCGCACAGTGACGTAGCGGTCCAAGGCCGAGTTGGTCTGACCAAAGCCAGTGCTGGTTCCTGCAGTGGCGCCAGATCCGGTGCCCGTTGTGCCAGCTGCAGTCGATCAAGGTGCTCTGACCGAAGCCAGTGCTGGTTCCTGCATTGGCGCCAGATCCGGTGCCCGTTGTGTCTCAGGTGTCCGGGCCTGGGGAAGAGCAGGTCCACCATGTCTGTGAACAATGGAGGAAGCTTAGCAGACTGTCGGTGTGGGGGTGGTCGAGGCTACCTTGTCCTCGACCACTTTTGGTGTGCCACTTGACTTAAGTCTGTCCGTGCTTCCACGGTTTTCCAGTCCTACACACTTGTTTCGGATAGTGGATGCGTCAGATTCCTGAACGTGATAGACGTCGGATGATCGAATCTATCGTGTCAGCATCCATGACCTCGAGATTTTGCATCTCCATTGCTAAGTCTATAGGCTCAGGCTCAGGCTCAGGCTCAGGCTCAGGCTCAGGCTCAGGTTCAGCCTCACGCTCAGCCTCACGCTCCGGCTCTTGCTCAGCCTGAGCATCAGCACTAAGTTGCAGACGAGTCACTTGATTCGACAAGTCCAACAACTCTTGTGGTGCAGATGAGGCGCCAGGATCTGGCAGGTCTGTCAGAGGCACGTCTGAAGCCACGAAGGAGGCTCCAGATTCGTCCAGCCTGCGTCTCATGTCCGCGAAGGCCTGCACGCGGACGCCGGTAAACAGATCCACGTGGTGGGCATTTGTCCACGGGTACGGCCTCAGCGTCATGATCGCGGGACCCGACGAGGCCAACATCATCCCTGTGTCGTCGGCCGACATGACAGTCGCCCACAACCAGTCGGGAGAGTTAACCCGGACTCCAATCGGGTTCCAGCCTGGGTCTGGTCGGACAAGAGGGCCTTCTTGCCAGCTGGGTCGACGGGGAAAGGTCCTTCGCCAGCTCTCTGGGTAGCGGCGGTCGTCAACTAGATTGGAGCAAGAGTCAGTGTATGGTCTCAGAGAGGAGAGAATAGCGCAGTGAAAAACCAGCAAAGCCAAAAGAACACACGATACTTACACCATGCGCGCCACACCAGGGCGTCGACCACGGCGAAGAAAAAGTCCACGTTCACCAGAGGAGGTGAGATGCGCGCCTGACAGATGAGGAAGTACCAGGCGGACCAATTGTGCCGCTGGTATTCCAATTCCAACTGCCTACGCCCCAGGGGACGGTCGGCCAAAGGAAGACCGCAGGCCTCAAGCGCGTCGCGCAAGATCCTGTCACGCCTTGTTGTCGCGATCAGCGACCGACGACGACTTTCTGATGGAAGCGGCTCCTGTGGAGCACGGCGCTGCTGCTCGTTCATATCTTCTTGCTTATTTGAAAATGTCTTTCAAATAAGAGGCACGAGAATGCGTTGGTTGATTGTTTGTAGATTTGAAAAGTAGGCTTTGAGGTGGTGGTTTGGGGGTGGTTGTAGGAAGAAGCTCTCAAAAAAGCTCGATGGTGAGGGATGGTGGTGCTTTATGGCGGAAACTTCCAGTAGGCTTCATCCTCCCTTTGCCTTTTCTCCCCTCCCCCCTCCCCTCTCCCCCTTTCTCTCTTCTTTTCCTGCCTTCCCTGCACCAAGAAATCATAGCTACAGCTCGAACGTTCCCCTGTGACCGTCAGGCTGTCCCCTCCTCACCAGGGCAGCTCAGGCTGCGTGCCAGATGTCCACTGCGACCAAGGAGTTGCCCACAGCTGGTGAGGACATGAAAGCTGTAACGAGACTTCCATCTACGACGAGACTCATGTAACTAGATTCTTACTACTCAAGCAGACTATACAGACACGGCTGGCTGAAGTTCCACGGAGGCCGGGCTACAAAACACATGTCACGCAAATTCTGGACTACAATAAACACAATTGGAACCAAGACTCATATGCACCATGAACATTTATTCATTATTCATCTATGTAGAACAAACCTTGGCAGCGAAGGCGCAAGGGGTCCATAGGGCTCTGTGGACCACGTTCCGGCTGTGCATGTAGTCTGGCGCACCCGCAACATCACGGAGAATACGCTCAGAATCATGTTGATTGCCGAGCAAGAAAGTGCTCTGAGGATCTCGCCAGCTGCCTCTCTTTGAAAGACACTTAACTTCAATGCACCCCATATACAATGATAGATATCTCGCGTCGCCTCCAAGTAAGCGCGTGATCGACTTGTGGTCCAGCACTTCATGGATGAGATTCCCACGGAGCCAGACCAAGATATGAAGACAAGCACGGCCGAGCGCATATGCCGCCCTCCCCCGGTGACGGTTTCGCCAACTGTCGTATCAGGGGGGGTCGGTTGCGTCTGGGGCCCGGCCATCTTGTTCTGTTGCCTGTTCAAGTTTTCCGAGACTTCAATCATCGCCCTTGGCGGCGCGGTTGAAGCCAAATGCCCAGCTTGCTACGGCGGTGATAAATTTCCCCCTCGACTGTGCGTCCAGCCTGTCCTCCGCCCATGCATTGCACTGGCGGGCTACCATGACGACCCGGCGAGAAGCATCGCCGCTGCTGGCAATAATGTCCAGCCTCGGAAAGAAAGACTCGAGGCGGAAGCTTCGATCTGCCTGCTCCAGCATCTCCTGGATTTCAGAACGAATACGGTCCTCTTCGGCCTTTTCGGCTTGCTGACGGGCACTCCGAACGAATGCCCTTCGTTCGTCCAAGGCCTCCTTGTCTCGCTTGCGCTGTGCAAGCTGTTCTGGAGTCGGGCCTTTGGGGACTGGCCTTTCCTTGGGCGCGTTCTGTTGGTACCTGCTCTTGCTGAGGACCTCTGCCCAGCTGTCCTGGATCGACTGAATGTCCTGACAGCTAGGCAAGAGCGCATTGGACTTGCGGCGACAGAACTCGGAAAACATGTCGTGCGCATCGACCTGCCAGTTGTCATTTACCTCCAGTGCCCATGCGAGGAGTCCAGCCCATGTCAGCCGAAGGCCCATCACAGTCGAGATCGCCAATGGCTCGACCTTGTGGAATGATCTTATGCCGATGTACAGGAGGATGTACGGGAACTTCTTGTCCGACGGGTCCTGGAACACGATTTCGATGGCTGGGTGCAAGGCAAACCTCAGCTTTTCGAATCCTTCGTTCCACACCCTTCCTTGAGAGTCGCTGACTCTTTCGCCGAGGAGACGGAATCTCTTCTGACGTGGGATCTGCAGCTGGAGTGGCTCTGTGGCATGGATGCCAGCATCGTCGCCCTGCACCTGCATTGGGCAATTCTCAAAATAACGGTCCCATATCAGTTGGCGCTCCTTGAGCGTCAGCACCCGATCACGCGTGTTCTCAGGAAGATCTTCCCGCACTGGCCGGCGGGGGGCCGTAGACCCGGCGGATGCCCCGATGGTCTTGGGCAACGCGACCGGCGGGCGGACGGGCACTGTTGCGTCTCGGATCTTTTGCTGA
Organism: Diaporthe amygdali; assembly: GCF_026229845.1. Classification (NCBI taxonomy): domain Eukaryota; kingdom Fungi; phylum Ascomycota; class Sordariomycetes; order Diaporthales; family Diaporthaceae; genus Diaporthe; species Diaporthe amygdali. The sequence goes on from NW_026517104.1 coordinate 6,232, forward strand.
TCCTCGGCCGCAAGCGCATCGTTCCGTGCCCTCACGGTGAAGAACGGGATACTCTGAGCCGCTGGGGGAAGCCCTGCCTTCTTCCGGAAATCTGCGTCCATCGCCTTAGCCTCCTCAAGAGAGATATTCCCGTCATCTCCGTCATCTCCGTCATCTGAGTGCGACCAACTGCGGAAGCCCTCGGGAAGGGGTGTTTCCCTCTTCTTGTAGGTATACTTTTCCGTGATCTTTGGCGCTATGTGCTCGGACCAGTACTCGTCTGCGGAGAGCCCTAGGGCCTGAGCTGTGGCCTTGCCCTTTGCATCTTGCTCAAGTCTCCTTTGACGAATCAAATTATCGCCAGCGTCAATGCTGTCTTTTGACCAGTCGCCCGGATATGGAGTTGGCATATACTCCGATTGGGGACGTGGTGGTGAACCCGGGCCAGGCTCCACATGAAGTGAAGACAAGGACGGCGACCTTGATGACTCCCTGGGTCGAAGAGCCGGGCTGGTGACAAAGGCATCACTTTCTGCCAAACCGCTCGGTCCTAGCCCAAAGGCATCCTCTGATAAAGCATCAATGGCCAAGCCAGAGCCGCCACTGCGTGAAGGACCCACTCCAGGCGAGCCCAGAGGACTGAACCGACTCCGGCGAGGCGGCCGTGAAGGACCCTCTCCAGGCGAGTCCAGAGGAACGAGCCGATTCCGGCGAGGCGGCAGCAAAGGCGACGAGGCGGGCGACGGGGACCGGGTCGGCGACGGGGACCGGGCTTGAATACTAGCACGTGCAGTAGGAGGCCGAGTTGGGACAACCACAGGCTTTGCTGTGGCTGGCGGCTCGGCGAGAGCCAACACTGCAAGCACCTCTGGTGCATACGGCTCAGTGTTCCCATAGATTCCCTCGGAGTTGTAGGGGAACTCTGGCGGCACCGTAAAGTTGCAAGCCTGAGCTGTGAGGGGGGAGGAAAACAATACTGTTAGTTGCGCGACGTTCAAAGGTTCTCGGTGGTCAACTAGATAGTCTTGGACTTACCAGTCATTGACCAAATGCCATTGTCACTCTGCCATGCATAGCTCTCGGCTGAGATGGGCTGCTTGCCCCCCATGGCCGCATGCATGATCTGGTTGTGTACCTGGGACAAAATATTTTGTACCCCGATATTCGCCTGATCCGGCGTATACAACTTGAGAGCCTTGAGCATCTGGCGGGTCTTGTCCAAGATTGCCTCGTGCCTAGCCTTGGATGCATCACTGACTAAGTCGAATGACGACGGCGGACGTTCGTCTGCCATCTTCGAAACTGTAAAAGTTCGTCTACTCAATGTAGACGAAGAAGAAAACGGTAGGTAATGAAAACAACTGCTTGTAATGATCGCGGTGGTTTTCGAGAGACGTTGATCTGCTGTTGTCGAGACAAAAAAACAAGAGGTTTGGATCTGGGGGTGGGGGCCATTTTCAAGTAGTATGTTTTGGGGGATTGCGCGCCTCGCCGCGAGGCAGCCAATCACAACTGCGGAACTACTTGACCTTGCTTACGTAACAGCAACAACAACAACAACGACATGCAAGTTGGAAAGTTGGTATTCCAAAGAACACAACGAAAGGCAGATACTACCACGAGAAGCTACACCTCACGGAGACTCCCGATATTCTAATTTTACTGAGTATCTCTGTGGCTATGGAAATTCTGATGAGACAAAGTATGTGAGGTCCAAGCAGCTCGATGCGACAAGGCTGAGGTTCATTGCAAGCGAGGTTTTCAATGTGCTTGAGATCACATTTTGGAAGAAGACAGCTGCTGGATTGATTCATAGTTTTTCATTAACCTCCAAGTGTCCTCATGCCTTGGGAAAGTGAGTAGTTGGCAACCTAGAGGACCTCCCTGCCCTTACCAAGCGTGTCAGGATACAAGTTCAACAATGCTCAACCTGGAGCGCTGGCTGTCATTGGGGCGGAGTCAGACACATCAGCATTATCGAGACAAAAATAGATAGAACACAGAGTCTTTCCACGCAGTAAGGCAATTTCCAGCGCCAGAAATAGGTGCAAATCGCCTCTCCTTCTGTTGATCACCACATTCGCGACTACGCGGTGAGGGAGTGTGTAGATACAATCATTGCTTTCGTTGGACGGCCTGGGCTGTCTGATATGGAGAGATTCATTTCTTGAGTGGCTAAATTCCTCAAGACCCACGGTTGTCAATGAAAAGAAAGCAAGAGTCCCCACGCGATGGCTTTGGGCGTGCGTACCACGGCGAAGGCTGGCCTTAGGACAAAGACATGGGATGATGGGCATCCGCTGGGTAGCTAGCTGTAGATTTGCCCTGGAACTAGGGCCGTAAATTCAGTGTTTTCAACCAGAGCTCCAGGCTGCGGGGTAGCTGGCGCCGCACGTAGTCAAAAGTCCCAAGTGACCACCTGCGAATGTTGATTTCGAACCTTCACACCCGACACCCAAGAACCGTAAGTACAACCCACCCAGCGCCACCACGGACGCATCACAAGGCTAACTTCTGTGATTCGTGTTTAGGCTCTTTCATCTATTGATTCAAAATCAATATTCTCTTTTTCTCAAGATGACGAGCTCGACACATTCGGCTGACCCTAGTGGCAGCAAAAAGGACAAGAATGGCAAGGAGGACAAGAAGCGCGATACCGCCCAATCTGGGCAGGCCAGCGCGTCCAGCATCAGCAGCAGCAACAGGAACACCAGCACCACTGGCAATGGCAGTGGAGGCGCGGCTAGTACTAGGCATTTTGTGTTTGGCCAGCCCAACACAGGAGAGTTTTCGTTTGGCCAGCCCAGCACAATCAACCCTCATGGAGGCGTGCAAGGGCCCGCGGCCGTTGCGGGAGCTTTAGCTGCTTACCAGCCCAATACGTGGAAGACACTTCCTGATTCTCGCTGGTCTGGGCTTTCCTCACCGGGACAAGAACAGTCCTTCATGAACAGCGGCCCTGGTTCTGGTTTTTACCCTGGTTGGAACACCCGCGCCTGGAATTCTGGGCAGTACCAGACTGGAAACTCCGGGCCTGGTACGGCCGACAGCATCTTCGGGAGGGATTTTCCTCCAAGGTCGAGGAAGCGGGACAGGGACTTCGACAGCGACAGCGAGTCGTCGTTCCGCCCCAACAAGAAGGCGGCCTTCACGACAAATATCTCTGACGTCAAGGAATACACGCGAGACCCGGACGTCAAGATGAGGGACATCAAGCTCCACTCGCAGCCCGAGGCCAAAAATTACATCGTGCAGACCAATAACAGGAACGTCACGCTTGCGAGGCTCGGGGGCAAGAAGAAGGAAAAGACGCTGCTGCAGCAGCTCAATTACCACAAGTCCATCGGCGGCCCCAACGCTGAGATCGTGTCTTTGATGAAGAACATGCCCCCCCCTGGAGCACGGGGCAGGTCATTGCCTTCTCTGAGCACGGTGCGAGGTCTTGCCTCCTCGGAGTCGAGCCAGGGCATGAGCATCTGCTCAAGTTCCAGCAGGTCTCGGCCGAGCAAGCCAACTCGCGGTACTGAGATTGATGCTCAGTATGCGGGCGCCGAGGAGCCAAAGGGCAAGTTCTGTCCCAACTGTAAGGGATCAGACCATCATGTCAATGTCTGCGTGGGGCCACCCAACAGCATTCACGGGGACATCCCTGCCTGCACCCGCTGTCTCACCTTGGACAACCCTGACAAGCCGGACTGGCACCAGCTCGATGGGTGTCCTCTGGTTGTCACCATCCTCGCAGACCTTGGCGTAGATGGGAGGTCGAGGCTTTCAAGGGAATTGGTCGGTCGCCTCGGAGACAATGACATCGCGTGGCTCATGGAGACCATGGTCACCGAGAGACTCCGGAAGCCGCCATTGCGCTCCAGGTGTTTTGACTGGATTGACATCCTCATGGAGTTCTCGAGTCGCTTCTACGAGGGTGCAGCGCCTCCGCAATTGCAGGGCAAGCTCCCGTGGACGAAGCAGTTCGCTCTGCACGTACTTCAGACCTGGGACCCTGCACCTAGCGACAAAGGCGTGGGTGCTTCGGTCGCCCAGGAAGGCCAGGCGGAGAAGAAGCCACTCCCGTGGCGAACCTACAACTACAGGCTGGCAGACATCAACACCCTCCCGAGTGGCTTTGCTGATGACGAGTCTAACTTCAGCGGCCTCAGGATAGAATGGGAAAATGGACGCACGGCATCGCAGGTGTTCAAGGCCAGCGACCGGCCATCCGAGCCTAAAGCCCAGAAGGTTGCCGCCAGCCAAGCGCAAGTTGTGCAGAACGCGGATCGAGAACGCATCGCACAATTGGAGCGGTCAATTTCCAGGATGGCGGAGTTAATGGATAATCAACAGAAGCTGTTGGAATCCGTCATTCCCTCCCAGCCCAAGCCTGTGCCCGAACCTGTCGAAAATCTCACACATGCTGTGAATGCTTGGAAACTCGACACCCAGGCTTTCGAGCAGGAAGTTAGTAACATGCCTGCTACAGGGACGGACAGCCTCGGCGGGCTGGGCGATGGAGCTCCAGTTGAACAAGCATCGCTGGGCGTTCCTCTTCCCGATAAGCCTGGCGCCACAGGTGCAGGACCAGAAAATGTTGATGGTTCTGCGAGTGGCACTGGCCAGGAGGATGCGGCCATGAAGGACGCTGATAAATAGGGAGATGAAAATGAATTGAATCGTCTTCCTTACCTGTTTGTGTTCCAGTGATTGTGTGTATGTGATGTTGTGACTCATGCTCTAGCCTCGTCGACTTGTCTCTGTAATCGTGAAGTGCCGTAGCCCTCCGCACGACTTTGTGTTGATCTTCTCATCTGTTCTGGTCAGCTGTTGAGGCTGTGGGCGATACGGGCACACGCAGGTCAGTTAACGAAAAGCATTCATCAAAGTGAGACTTGTGATCATTTTCAATTAGTCGTATGGTGCTACGAGACGTATTCCTCCGTGATCAACCCCAGTCCGCCTCCTCCACGACGGCATCCAGCCAGATTTCACCGTTCCTGGTGCAGCCGGTACTGTGTCCGCAGGATCTGCTGCCAGTTGAGCGGTTTCTGGCCCGGAACCTCACGGTATAGAGGGCGCGCCACGTCTCTCAAGACCTGCCTGACGGCCCTCATGGACACAAAGGTCAGGTTGTCTGGGGTGTAGCGGAATCCGCCACCATCACCGGGCTCGACATCTTGCTGTAGGTGCGTGTAGATTGCACACACCCCTGCAAAGTCCTCGCTGCTGTCCAGGGGCGCGCCGTCCTCGGTGTTCTGGAGATGTCCCCAGAACACAAAGTCCTTGTCCTGGCGGCGGATAGGGCAGCCGGACACGACATCGTAGGCAAAGGCCATCTGGGTCCCGTCTTGGTGCATTGAGACCGGCACGAACGCCAGGTTGTGCATCCACGCCCGCACCAGAGCCTTCTCGACAAGCAGGACGTCCTCCCGGCCGAGCTGGGGCTCAAACTCGAGTGAGGGCCCTCGGAGCTTGTCAACCCACGCAGACTGGAGCGACTTAAAGTTTTCAATGATTGCCACCATGGTGTGTAGCCTGATACTCAACAGCTCTTGACACGCAGTCAAGTGTGGGTCCTTGTCTGGCGTGAGCCCGAATATATCCATCTTACCCGCGAGCGCGCTCCATATGCCAACAGCGGCCCAGATTGGGCCTCGTAGGGCGTAAGGAGCTGCGAAGCCCGAGACGTACGTGGACAGGTCCTCCCGGAACGGCTCCATAGGGCTGTCGTTGTTTGTCAGCACCGTGAGCAGGTCACCGATGGGTGAAGTGAGCGGCGACCCGGGTGTCATAAGCACAGCCGCCAGGCGCATGACCGCGGCTGCGCGAGCCTTGTCACGCGGCGCCATGTTGTCAGAGATGCTCCCGGAGACGGCAGCCAGCAAGCAGGCGACGTTGAGGTTCCCAACACCGCCATCGTGGTACCACCAAGCCGCCTGGTCGCCCAGTGAGGTCAGGCGGTACGTGCCTGGCGGTCTCTTCACGTCTGCGAGCAGGCCTTTCATTTTGAGCCGGTACAGGTATTCTCGGACCATGTTCTGGTCGTCGGGGGTCCCGATCGGCAGCTCGAGCGTGCTGTCGAGATATCCCTGACGGCACAGCTCCAGGAGGAGGGTGGAGAGGTCCCCGGTGAATGCAGGTGAGGTCCGAGTGAGCTCGGGCAGCTGGTCGTACCACGACTTGTCCTCGAGGAAGTACGTAATCTCCGGAAGGTCAGGCCCGTCCGAGAACCTAGCCGCGTACCGCAGCTCGGCCTTGGACAGCAGAATGTTCTTTCGCCACACCATCTGGCTCGTGCGCGTGTCGAAGATGATGCCGCTCTTGAGGGGCCAGACGAGCACAGTGCCGATTCTGGACACCGTGCCGGTGAACCCCATCCCCTGGCCGAACTGCAGCAGCTTCATGTGGTGCTCATCGTAGTAGATGTGCGTCAGTAGCTCCTCGCCGTCTATCGCCCCGAGACCGATGGCCTCGAGGTATGCCTTGCTTTCCTGGAGGACGGCATCGCTGGCAAGTGCCTCGTCAAGGGCCAGTTTGTCCATGACTACCACTGCTCGGTTGCTGTGCGCGCCACTCAGCTGCTCAGCCGCGTCGCCTTCTGCTCTGGCCTGAGACTCGGCTTCTTCCCTTTTGGCTTGGAAGAAAAGGGCCGCTTGCTCGCCGAGGGTGTTGATCGCGCTCTGTAGACGGTCACCTGATAGCCAACGCCGCTCTGGACGCCTTCTCATGTCGATGCCGAGCGCGTCAAGGCGGATCGACTCCGCTCCGAGAAACACGGACTGTTCCAGGTTGGAGACGGTATAGATCTCCATGGACTCCCCGGCCCAACGGAGGAGCTGCAGACAAGTCGCCAGCATCTCGACTGTGTATTCGCCACACCCCATGTGAGCAATCAACCTGATGCTCGGTATGGGCTGCCGCCGTTGCTCCTGTAGTATCGACCCCAGTTGTCTGTAGGTCAACACCAGGACCTGGCCCTGGGCGTCCTCCCATTTGAAATTGTCGGGCTCGAATTGATCGGGATCGACCTTGTCGGCCTCTTGTACAGGGACAGCGGATTCCCGGACCACTGTCAGCTCGTGGTGCATCATTGCTACCTCGGCCGCAGTCTCCAGCACAAACATCAGGCCGCGGTCAGGGTCGTCCTTTGCCTGGTCCCAGAGCCGTTCAATGATGCTTACAACAGCATCTGTTGAACAGATGCTGTCGTAGAGGTGTTTGATGATTGCCATCGTATGTAAAAGGGTTGTGTGTAAGAGGGTACGTTGGTAGGTAGTTGGTTGGATGTGTGGCTGGGTAGTGAGCTGTGTGGAGGAATGGGTGATCAAGTCAAAAAACCCTTTAAGATAATTTCATTTTAATTCCATGTATAAATAAAAATACATACATTCTATTTATATATATAAATTCATTAATTTCAATTTTATTTATATTTTTACTTTAAATATATAATTAAAATACAACTTTATTTATTTATATATATAAATATATTAATATCTTTTTTATTTATATATTTAAAATAATGTATTTTAATTTATATATAAATAAAAATATTATTAATATATTTATATATATTAAAATAATAAAAATATTTTAAATATTTAATTTTAATTTTATATATAAATATAAATATAATTAATATATTTATATATATAAATATTATTATTATTTTATTATTTATATATTTATTTATATATATAAAGTATTTTAAATTAATTTTATTTATATATTAATTTAATTTAAAATAATAAATAAATATAAAATATTTTTAATATATAATTATAAAAGGTTTTATATTATTTATATATATAAATAAAAATAAAATAATTATATTTATATATAAAAGTTTAAATATTTTTAATTTTTATTTTTAAAAATATTTAAAAACTTTTTAATTAATTATATTTTATATTTTATAATAAATTAATAATAAATTTTAATATATAAATATAATAAGTTATTTTATATTTATATATTAAAATAATATTAAATATTAAATATATAAATAAAATAAAATTTATTTATATTTTAATTTTATTTTATTAAATTATTTTATTATATAATTAAAATTATATTTTATTTATTTATATATATTAATAAATATTAAAATATTTTATTTATATATTTAAATATTATATATAAATATAATTAATTTTATATTATTTATATATATAAATATAAATAATAATATAATAATTATATATA
>NW_026517105.1:0-14018 GCF_026229845.1 Diaporthe amygdali
TTATAAAATAGTATATTATTAATATTTTATAGCTATATTTTTTTATTATTTAAAATATTATTATATTATTATTTAACTTTATTAATTAAATGTTTTTAAAATTATATTTTATAAGCTATAGTTAGCTAGTGCTATTTTATTTTTAAGCTTTTATTATTATTAATATATAGTATTATTTATATTTTAAAGAGTATTTTTTATTAATAGTTTAGCTTTTTATTAAAAGTATTTGCTTATTTATTTTTAAATTTTTTTTAATAAATTATTTTAATATTAAACTATAAAAAAATTTTTATTTATTTAATTTATTATTTATTAAGTTTTTTAATAATAATAAAATAAGTTAAATTTTTATAATTAGTAAATACTTATATTTAATATTTAGCTTTTATTAAATAATACTTTTATTTTTTAAATACTTTAATTATTATTATAAGTTTTTTATTATATATTAAATAATTAAATTTAAGTTTATTAAATTTTTATAAAAAGAATATAATTAAATAAAATTATTTTTATTTATTTTATTATTTTAATTTTCTTTTAATAGTAAAAATCGTGCGTGTGGAAAATCGTGCGTGTGGGCCGCGCGCCCTTCCCCTCACGGCGGTGGGCCTGGCGCCTCCGACCCCGGCCCTTCTCCCCTCTCCCCGACTCAACACAACGGGCGTAACTTTTTCTGCCGGTCCAAAACCCCTCACGCGTCCCGTCACCGTTACGAACACCGTTACCGCTGCCGCAACGGCCACAGTCAAAATGACTTAACCCCAATCTGTCACCTCTGCGGGGCGTCCTTTTCGGAACAGGGGGTAAGTGGGGGTCTGTTTATTCGCGGACAATTACAAAGCTTTGCCCGTTGTGGCCATTTCAGACGCCGCTCTGATATTCTCCCTTTGTGCGCCGTCTTGAGCCAGCGACGGAAAGTGTCGTCCTGGTCCAAAGTTGGCCAATTGCCTGGTACTACAGTATGAACACAAAAGACACATCCTGTGACTGCCAGACTTTTCTGAGTTGAGATTCTCGAGCTGAGATGTTCAGTGTTACGGTCCCGAACAACTAGTTATTTACTGTAGTATAGACTTGACACTGTAGGTGGCTGACCAGAAGCACATTCACATGCAAAGGCGACACAGGGAGTGCCTCGCCAGTTGGATCAAAGTGTGCCTATGACTTAACGATGGTAACGTGTCTGTCTCAATCACTCAGATGCCTTTTCAAGCTTTGCCCTGTCAAGCATTATCTACAGACATGGCAGCCATCGCTAAATATTGTTCCGAAACGGGGGAGAGAGATGATACAGTCGGGTAGCATTACTACTGCGAGGGAGGTAAGCTGTGTGAGCTTGCCATGATCAATCGATGGCATCTACGCTGCGCCACCCACGATCAATTTCCACGCACAGTCACCTGCCATGGGGAGGCATGATCCAGCTGTAACGCGAGACTCAGCCCAAATTCGGGCTTCAACGAAATTTCATGTCATCGCAGGATCGGAGATTGTTACAATGGAGCAACACTAATCATAGGAGTGGTATTGGGATAAATCATCAATGAGTACGTGGGCAAGATTTTGGCCGGTGAGTGATCGGCGCTTCACTCGCCAGTCTTTCCAGAAAAGGCATCATGATCACATTACTCTGACCGGAAAGGCAAGGCCTTGCGAACTAGTATCAAACTGTCCATGGCTAACTTTTCCTTTTCGTTTTAGGAAAAGCGTCTTTTGACGAATGCGGTGCCTTTCGAAAGGTAAAGTACGTTGCCTTTTGTGATTCGGAGGAGCCTGGATTCAAAGCCTAAAGACTTGTTTTGACCACCGTCTCCCCATTTTTTCGCCACAGCGAGACGTCATCTCGTCTATTATTTTTGCTCCAATTTTTGCCTCGACCTTTCTTATTCCGGCTCTTACCGCCTGTGCATTTCATATTTCGGGCATCCACGTGAACGGTCTCGAATCCAGACTCAGTGATCTAGTTACCATCTTCTATTTTGCTTGTCGATTTCTTTGATCTATTTACTGTGACACAAAAGGGCTTCTCTCCCTGGACTAGAAGGCTCGGCCTTTTTCATGCAAGGCGACTCAGGTTGAGGAAATTGTCATCATTGACTCGGCCACAGACTTTCCAAGACTGCTGAATTTTTCGTTGTTCATACCCATAACCATATCCCGTAAATGCACTGGATGGTGTCGCCTGTGGCTCAGCGATATCAGGGGGGGTTTCAACCACCGAGCAGTGGTATCTTCACACATGTTGCGCGGTCAAAGACCTCTATAAGCTGAATCTTGAGCGATGGGCGTATATGAAGAGGGAGAACGCGAGATGATCAAATCTTGGCCGATTTGCGTCCAGAATTTTGATGTCGAGCTAGGCCTTGTCGCCTCCTTGGCGGACTAGGGCTGTGAGAAAATATTATCAGTTCTCCTCGGAGCACGTCTGCCCATACTCATAGTCGTAGCAGTTTGTGTCACTACAGTATATCTGACTCGTCTCGAGCATATTTACGGCGCTCTTTCTGTCTCACGGATTCGCCGTCAGTACATCTTTGAGACCGCATATGTACAACCCTATGCTAACAGACATTCTTAGGTCTGGCATGAACAGCAGTTCGATTGGCAGACTTTGATTGGGCAGATCTAGGGCGCAATTCGACCGGCAGAAACACAGCATGTCATTGGCTGGACGGGACGTATTACGTAGCGTAGCCTAACTGCCTTCCGACAAATCTCACTAAATCCTTTTACTCCAAGAAATCATACAGTACCAAGCATACCTATGATTGACAGTTTCCCTGCATGCGTCGTCGATTTCTTGAATAGTAATACAGAGAGCATCCTTGCATTCCGGATCTGCTATATCAATCACTGCTTGTGCTCACGCTTTGCATCTGAGTTCAGCAGTGGGGAACATAATTCTTCCTTGATGCGACGGATTCTGTTGTCTGCTAGAGCTCCCAGCCATATAAAGTCAACAAAGTTGGGTCGACTTGGAAATGATCCTTTAAGACCACTCAACGCCCCCACCACCGTGATCAAGGGTGTTGTTCCTGACACTGTGTCGCTTGCTGACCCATCGAGATTGACCCGTTCCGACAACTCGATGAGCCAGATTATAGGGATCCATGGTGGCCACTACCAAGCTCAACCGGCTGCCAATTTTCAAACAATTCTGAAGCATCGCGTAGAGATCGACAAGAGGCCTCCACGCATTGTGCAAGCCATGCGCCTTTCAGATGTCGTCTGTCTCCCTTGTCGAAAGGGGCCTTGGGGAGCCAATAAGGAGAGGTGGGTCCTGTCCTTTCGCCTCACGGTCAGGATCAAACTTCATCTCGTATCGGCGTTGCAGCCTCGCCTCAATAGAATGCCTTGTTGGCGCTCTAATCCCTTATATGAGCCTCGTGGCTGAAGCATGGGCTGCTCCATACCTGCCGACGAATCGAGTTGGAAACTAATACGTCCTACCTCTCCAAGCTCAGGATCACAAGTCTCGGTGGACAGGAATTCATGATGAGCCACTAGTTTAAAGATTGATGCCTTGAATTTGACTTAAAATTCATAGGTGCTCCGATTGGCAAGCAGCGCATCAATTTTCCCTTCATCTTTGGCATCGTATTGTTACTGACCATGTTGGCAGGCATCTCAACTGAGAGCCTTGTCGGAGGCTGTGGAGGGTTGCGCCTCGCGCAGGTCTCGTTCAAGGAATTTCGGACGACAACAAATGTGGCCTCACTGATCGACATCACCCATACTAGTCCAATGGCGGCAGGCTCAATCGGAGCGATGGTCCTGTTGGCCAATGCTCACCCATTCACGGGCAGCCTCAACCATCAGCTAACCTCATCAACCCGGCTGTATCGTCTCCAGCGGCAGCACTGCAGGAGGCCGCCCAGCACCTTTCAGCTCTGAATCAAACTGAAACGGAGTCTGAAAAGGTACAGAAGTTGCCACTGAGAGAATTTACATCAGGTCTTTTTGCTTGGCCTGGCACCATAAGCGCCCCCTGCCTCTTACGTATCCCGGCCTGAGACTACCAGTCTCAAGTACTTAAGGCAGCCAGCTTTCTTTACAAAGTACCTGTTTTCTCAACAACTCTCCAAGCCAGCAGTCTACAGACAACCAACCGCCGCCATGAAGCCTGAACTCCGCTCTTACGATGACTTCGTTGAGGAAGCCGCTTTCTCATCTTCCATGACGTTGAGTCCGACAGTGGGCACTTCTCCACGCCCGCAGTCTGGGTTAAGTCTGGGATACTTCCAACTGTTGCCTGAGGAACAGATGCGTGAGGCGATACTGAATAATCCGTACGCCTTGGACCCAAGCCCAGGTATCGACATCCTATCAATCAATTCCTCTCAACAGAATTGCGAGATGGTAGACGAGGCCTTAATGGACGAGCTTGGCCAGTTTCTTGGATCACAGCTTGCGCCGGATCTGCTGTCGAAGGTGATTCCAGGACACGGAGGCTCCTTTGAAGGTCCCGATCATTACAACGAGCCCGTCTCATCAGCACCAAGTGCGATTTGTTTCAATCATGGAGCCGATGACGGCGTTGTCCCGGGGGTTGAACAATGTTTTACCGACGACTTGTGCGGATTACAGGAAGATTGGCCAATCAATTACTCTTCAAATCCATTTTTGGCACCTGGCCTGCACGAAAAATCCTACTTCACTTTTTTCAACGCTCCTCGCCAGCTCGACCTGGAAGCCCTGTTGCGCGAAGTCGATGCATCATTGAACGTCTGGTGGTGTAATGCCTTGCAAGAGACCAAACTCGAGCCGCCTCCCGATTATGGTCCCGTGGCGCCAGGTGACGACGGGCAACAATGCTGCGAGAGCAGCGACAAACACAGCTCGGACACCACTGACGAGGAAACCTCTGAGATTGGTCAAGCAGAGTCTAAAGCTTCTTGGAGACGGACAGGCCCGTCCGCCCCTTCAGGACGTCTACAGCAGGCGCGGAAGCGAAATCGAATGCCTACTCTCAATCAGACACGATCGAGATCCAGGATATCAAAGTCAAACGTTTCTAGACGATCCTCTTCACCACCATTAAAGGGCGGAAAATCGGTGTATATTCGACTGGAAGAAATCATTGGCGAAGAGGGAGGGAGTCGCTACACATGGAATCGACGGGTTGGCTTGAATGGGTCCTGGATGGACATGAGAAAGAACACGGTGGAAACGGTGCATTTTGTAGGGGCGTTAAAACAGCTCAAGATGACGGTGCGGCCGGACGGGGGAGGCTTGGTCGTTCACCTGCGTCTAAGTGACACAAGCACCTATTTCGAAGGTGAGGTGCAGGGTGGTGGGAGGCTTCGTGTTCGCGCCGCGGTGATAATCGAGATGTGCGAGAATCCTCAGCGGTGCGAGAGATTCGAGGCAACTTTCTATTCTGATTAGGTCCTCGGCTGGTACATATAGATCAGGCTCGCAACTGGTGTGTAGAGTAACGGTCAAATAATGTTGCATTTTGGTTTTGTCCGGCCCTAAAATATCTCGCAAGTTTAATTCCGATAAGTCCTGTTCGTCCACCTCTGTGGGTTCAATTCCACTCGAAGCAAGAATTGCGGAAAGGACTGGGAGAAATGAGACATGATGGTACTAATGCATGGCCAAGAATCAGCTTAGCGCCACAGTGTTCTGGGCCAGCGACGGCTCGAGGCTGCTTAGTCCAGAGTGTATCGTGGAGGAGCAATATTGATGGAACCACACTTTCGGGCTTGTGAGTGAAGTTTTGGCAAAAATGGAAATCATTTCCAATAATACCGGACCTGGTGTGCTCCATTCGGCTCATCCACGCGGGCTCTGAGTGAATGTCACTCTGTTGTAGGAAGTTTAAATTGTGTGAGCCACCAGACCAGACGAAACAACAAGGCAGCCTGTATAACCTGGTTCTTGGATCAAGCGCGCCACAGCATCGCAAGCCTTTGTGGACGCTTCCCTAGCTTTCCTGGCGTCGTCGTTTGCTTTAGTTGCTACCTCATAGGCCACAGTAACAGCCGTGATTAGCCCCAACGTTCTAATTTTCGCAATTTTCGCATTTGTTTTTGAACAGCCTTTGCGAGGCCATCTCGTTCCACTTCCTCATTTGCGTTCATCCCGGCCGCACGCACTTCTTCCAACATTGCTGTCATTTGGTGAGTGGATCAGCGGGAGTCAGCCACTGCCGCCTCGTACTCTCTGCCGTATGCTGCCCTTCCTTACCGGCGTCCTTGATCCGTCCCCATCACCCACCTGCCCGCGAGGAGCTCCAGGTGCGCCACTTCCCATGGATGACGCAACATTTGGGACCACTCAAGGCGATTCTGCTGCCTCAGCCAGTCCAGCAACCTATGCTGTGTCTGCTTGTCCACCACTCCGAGAAGGCGCAGCGCCTGCTTGAGCCGGACGTAAGGGAAATACCGCGCCGTACATCTGCCCCACGCCTGCCGCACAATGGCGGGCATATTCGAGGGCATATCACCAGGCTCGCCGCCAGCAGGAATGCGAAATGACGTTGTAGTACTGCATCTAGCAGTTATCGGCACTGCAGCCTTGCCAAGCTGCAACATGTCATCCTCATCCTTACTCTGCTCACACTTTGCCGTGACGAATTTTAGCTCGTAAAAATTCCGGCGGCTTCTGTCTACCTGGGGCGGCACCTCATTGCGGCCAAACACATGAACCAGCTCGCGGACCGACTCAATTCTTTCGTCAGCCCATGCTATGAACAGGCCCTCGCAGTCGGACCCTGTGCTGGCGCCGGCGCCGTCGAACCGCAGCGCCTGTATGTTTTCACTGTACAGGTTCGTATCGGGGTTGGCATACGTGCTAATGGACATACAGTACGCCAATTCCACGTGGTCTGTCGTCGTCTTCTTGCAGTTGCAGAAGGTCTGGGGCAAGCCCTCGGTGTAGGCTTTGTATGCATCGAGCCTCTCAAGTCCGGTATCCTTAGCCAAGGGCATCATGTCTTATTTTGGAATGAGCTGTCACAACGTTTTTTAATGGTGACTGCAGAAGAAAATGTGCTGTGAAGTATATCTTTGTTGGCGGGGAGCTTGGAGGCCGAGCAGAGAAGTTGCCTCGCCGGGTGGGCTCGACGTCTTAAGTACTCAGAAGAGCTCGAGCATAGGAGGAACCGATAAGCTCAGATTGAGTGACTGAGAACCCTCAGCTTGGGTGACTGGGAATCCTTGGCTGTGTTTAGATGTAAATCCAGAGAAGATTGGGCGGGCGGCCTCGGGAACACTGCCCAGACAAGGTCGCAAGTGGTCATCGCAAGAGAATCATTACGAGTTCGGTGGTCATTGGAGTCAGCCTTCCAGGCGGGAAAGTTCTTCAAACTTCTAGGAAAATAATTTCCGGGTTTCAAATTCGACCGCGATAAACAGCAGCAAGTGGGCTTGACCGTACTTGGTCTGTGATGGCGACCAAGTCGTTGATGATGGAAGCAACGCTGCTCCGTGAAATCTTTCGTGGCAGTCGTTGGGAAAATTCAATCAGCCCCTGGCTTCTGGATTTATTTTGCCTGAGAACGTTTGTCTACCCCGGGATTTGTTTTCCAGGAGGCATTGCCAATGCTGCTAAGTCAACCTATTTCCTGACATCAGGTTTGCCCCTGAACAAAATGTTCTGACGCTGTGTTATGAATTATGTAAATTAGCCACGGTCAGTGGCGAACTTCTCGAGTTTTCCCCCATATATCCCGGACATGCAAACAGACCATACGTATTGAGTCGTTCTTGTTTATGTTTCACCCAAGTCCTACTGTTGCGTTTTCTCTCACATTGAAGACGCCTAGGACGAGCCAACATGCTAATTACACAACAGGGATTTAGCTCCGGGTTGCAATTTATCGTCGGGCGTCCTTGCGCGTGGGTTTGCGACCGGGCCATATATGCTAGTCGAATCCATTCTCACGAAGTTTTTAGTGAGGTAACTATAACCACCATTACTAAAACAATTGGGACATGCAGACACCAGTTGACACCATAAACAGTCTGGGAGAGCTCCAGAGATTTAATGGCAACAATATTTGCTCACAATTCCTTGCGAGCTCAGCCTTTTAGGAATATGGAGCGGGCTTTGTCAGTCTTCTGCCCATTGTGGCTGGGCCATGTTAGTAAAGTCGGTGGTGCCTATAGCCATTGGCCAAACCATCTTTTCACCCGGATTTGCAACGAGGGCTTGGGAGGATGAAGTTGCTTGGTAGTAATAAGTCCCAACTGCACTCTCTCCGGACCCACAGCCTCCCAGTCAAATTGCAAAGCAGCGGTGTCCGGCTTTAACCAGTCACCATTGCGTCTTCGGTCGCTAGGCCAGGCTGTTACACTTGGGATGCTATCTCTCCTCAGATCTTAAGCCGCCAGTACTATTCATTTCAAGCGACCGCAGAGCTGCTTGTGCGTGTCAACAAGCTGATCGTCACAGATTGGGCAATTCACATGCCCCATCCCCTCCGAAGCAGATCTAGACCAGAGTCTGTCCTGATATCTGCAGGCCTGAAAAGAGAGCTGTCGTCGGTTGGCAAGGCATATTTCTTGCCAAGCCTCGACCATCTAAGCCTTTCTGGTACACGCCGCGGGCTGAAGGAGACAGAGCTGCTCGGGTTGAGCCAACATAAATTGGCTCGTTATTCCGCATCTTGAGAACAATATCTGTCTCTCCCCGTCCCGACTGACTCTACTGTACTCACCAAGCCAATACATAGTCGCGCCTGAATATTGTTCTGCGATTACCTTGAGATCGACAACCAGCAAACTTCCAACGTCGATCAGCTTTGCTATCGTCCACCTTCACAATGTCTACCTGTGTCTCTTTTATCAAGAAATCCTCCTCAAAGATCATGACCTGCTTTGGGAACCCCGAGCGGAGGACGGGATGCAGGAAGGGGCCCACGGAGAACGAGGACGTTCTGGCGATCACCAAGCCGGTCATGGCCACGAGTCCTGTGACTGTCGACGAAAAGAGCGAAGACCATGTCCGGTCCAACGTTCCCGCCTCACCCCTTGATGAACAGAGGAAAGCCAAACGAGAGGCCAGAAGAGTAAAGTGGGCCTCGATGTGCACTCAATTCAAGCAAAGGACCAACAAGATGGCTAAAGCACTCGCCAAGCCTCTCATCATAATTGTCGCAGTCATCTTCGGTCCGGTACTATTGGTGATTGATCTCGGGGTCTTTCTAATCCTCTTCGTGGGCAGACTGGTGTTTAGCATCTTGGATCTTCTCTTTGCCTCGATCTACGCCTGCTTTGTGTGGTATGATGGATGCTAAGGTGGTGGCGGGGTGGGTTCTGACCTACGCTATGACGTGCGAGGGTCCGGGCCGGCGTTACGTATGACCACCGGACGCGAGTTCTGAACAAATTTGAGCATGAGAGGCTCGGAGTGACATGATGGTTGGGAAAACCGTGGTCTGCTCCGACAGACTTGTTGTAAATACACCTTGGCTGTGGCAGGATTCTCGGCTGTCAAGTCAGTGAGCGCAGCCTTGTATAGGCAAGACATCTTTGTCAATCAACAGCCGTAAATAATAGAAACTCGTGGAATGTTTACATGCGTTCGGATAGACGAAAATACACTTCGATTCTAAGGCGCACCAGCTGTCTTGGTCACTGATCCATTGGCGACTTGAAAAGCGCCCGCGAGGGAACGCGAGGGAAGGCGACGATAAATCAAGTGCACCTAGGTAAATTATCGATCCTTTTCTACCCGTATCTCACCTTTGTAGTCGTCGCGTAGTCCTCAATATCAATATCGTGTAGTCGGGTGGGCAACAACACATCATCGAGGTATCTCTGCAGTCTCATGGATTTATTGGTGGTCCGTTAGTGGTTGAAAAGAGAGTCAAAGTGGTCTGCGACTCACGGATCTTGACAATTTTTTGGCGGGAAACAATTTATTTTATAGGAGGGACAGATCACATTGGTCCTCGGGGATTCTCCACGATCTTAGTCGGAACTTTAGGATCTGAGTGTCTCGATTGTCACTGAGGTCTAGTCGTAACGGACATTCATGTTATGGGGGTATCGGAAATGGCTTTTAGGGTCGACTGGCAAAGATGGTAAATAAACCCCAAAAGCTCTTAAGATGTTATATTGGCTGATTTCCCTCACTGCGCTCAAGTGGCACTGTTGGAGTTGGAGGCGGCCTTATCGACAGACTTGTGGCACCTTATTAGATGCTACTTCCGGTCTGGTACTTTGGGGAGACGCACCCGGAATTTGTATATTCCTTCCTATTCAGGAAATGGGTTGCTATTCATGATCAGCCCGAAGTTGGGATTTTACACATCAAGCATATGGTGGACCTCACCAGTTACGCCACTCGTGGTGAAGGCCCGGTGTTCGTGCAATTTGGTATATGGCATTCGTGCCCGTGACAGTTCGCTAAATCGTGGAAGTCGACTGTTCCCGACTGCGACGACCAATATGGTTCAGACGAAGCGACATTGCAGAGCTGAGCAGGGCAGCTACGCTGTTTGCCAGCCAGGGAGCCCGGAAGCTCAGGCATCAATACGCGAGAGACTTCCATAATAGATCGCCGTCGAAAGTTGGTTCGGAAGTGGTTGGCTGTTCGCATCACAGCGCTAAACTGTTTCCAACGACTGCCGGTGTCTCTTACCGATCGTCGGGCTGGGTCCCAGAAGAATACGACTGTACAAAGCCGCAGATCTGACTGGGTCAGCAGAGCTCAGGCAGACAGCCAATCCGATGGATCATAGCACCTGTCAAATCCTATCTCATGCTGATCGATAGATTGTAGAAACAGATAAATCGAAGAACAGCATGAGAGCCACTGACAAAGTATGCAACTACGCCTGGTAGGATTCTCCAGCGTGACGGTGGCTGGACGAAGGCCTTTGAGGGTATTCCCGAGAGAGAGGGAGGGGTACTCAGAGCTTGCTTGGTCTGTGCTTACGTTCATTATGAGTGGGATAGTCTCGCCCTGATGCTCACTGTGATGGTTGTACCAAGTCCCGAACTATATTTTGTCCTGTAACTTAGACTCAGCTATGCTTGACAGAAAACTAAGCTCTAATTGTCCAGAAAAGAATGATTTGCTAATGTGTAAATGCGTAAGAGATTGTGGCTATGCCTTGTTCTGTGGAAGCTCCGGGCTTAGAGGGCGGCAACTTCCAGACCAAGACCGGCTCTATGGTTTGGAATGAGGTCTGCAATCGCCTCTTGCCTTGACCGAAATGAGAATTTGCTCGACTCTACTTTATTTCTTCTTCTTTTGTTTCCGTTTTGTCTGCCCCGTCTCCCTTTTGTTGTTGGATGCAGACCTTTGATCGAAAACAAAAAACCAATCCTAGACGAAAAAAAAGAATTTGAGCTGCCTGTATGATGACTTTACAGTACCATCTCCTCCGTGCTCTTCGGTTGATTTGCATTGTTTGGCCAGATTTATATACGGTTGTAGGCAAGTCTGTGGCCGGCTTCTGCATCATGCACTGCACCATTCGCTGCCAGACTACACATGGGCTTGCAATCCCGTGTGGAGAGATACCGAGGACCTTGCAGTAGTGGGGGGCTCGGTCAGGTGAAGCAGATAAGATGGCACTCTCCACCACGTACGTAGTCTTCAACCTCAGCTCAAACAGTATTTACCACACCGAGATTGTGGAATCAACGCCTACCTAGGTGCAGATGCAAGGATGGTGGGGATAGGACAAAACTGAGCAGAACGGGATTGAATTAATATAGAGGAGTTTCATAAGTCTGTATTTGTAATTGTTAGTTGTTACTGTGGAACAAAAAAACATCAAGAGTGTGAAAGCCGAACAAGAGCCAGACACAAAAGGGAACGACCCGATTCTGAGAGGGATTACTCATACGTGGGGAGGAGTTCCTCAGAGTGAAGACGCGAGGAGACTCCCGCTCCAGCAACACCACCTCTTCTAGACTGCAATGCAAGGTGAGATGGAGAAGTGATCCTCAGGGCAGTCAATACCAAATAGATTCATCACCGAATCTCAAGAAAGCTGTACAGTATAAACTCGCCGATAATGAACTATCTTCTAATTTATCTCCCAGTTGAGGCACCCTTGCAACTTTACTCAAGTCCTGGCCAACGCTTAGTATTCAAGTCCCCCACCACCCATGGTCGGATATCATCGTTGTTTTGTACTTCTTCCAGGCTCATACAAGCCTCGACTCTGAGAATCACATACCATTCGCCCCCACGTAAAATCATATCCGAGATATCGAGAATGCGGTGTCTACCCGGCAAAATTTTGGGAGGATAGAGTGGGAGGACCTTGTGGTCGTTTGCCGTTGGGTGGAAAAAGTCCACCCACCTACTAAAGCGAGCACAGAAGTTGTTGAGTGCATCAGGGTCCAGATCGTACACGTCCGTAGCCACCCAAGCCAGCGGAGAAGACCGTACCACAACCAGGGGCGTGCCGCTCCAGAGACTGATACAATGCAGACTCCAGTATGCAGGCATGCGGGTGGGGCCGACTAAGTGAGGTTAGCTTGCGCGAGACGGACGAGCTAATGAGGCGTTTTACCATCTTTGGCTCCTGCAAAGCCAACGGTCGTATCACCTTCTTTGCAGGCGGTCCCCCCAGGATGCGAATCAGGATACAATGATTGGTAGGCATCGCCATCATTGCCGACCCGGCCTGCCACATCAGTCATGCAACAACACGACCCATCGCACGTCATGGTACTAGCCGACGACTCGGGCGATAAATAACATCCATCGCAGGTCGTGGTAGAGACGGCTCGTTCAAATGGAAACGAGCACTCATCGCAGCAGGACATCGTGGTGTCCGATGACTCGGACATTGAAGAAGTGAGGGCTGGTGTAGAGTCCAACAGCTCTGAAGGTGAAGAGCGTTCATCGTAGTTGAGCATTGTGGTGACCGATGATTCTGAGGGTAAAGAACAAGGAGGACGAGGGTAATGCGGTCAGGTGCAGATGGCGACAAGTGAAGAAGGATAGAATCTTTGTATTTTGAACAGATGAATGTGAATAGAGAGACGGTGAAGAGGATGTTACCCTTGGGAAAGTGGCTCTTTTTATGTCATGAGGCTCGAAGGGGCCTCCCACGCACTGCTTCGCCTCTTGATCTTTTTTCATATTGCTGCCCAGGTCTGCTATCGTCGAGACGTACCGCTTGATCGTTGGACTGAAGTAGAGGCAGGCAGATATCAAGGTGGACGAGTCGGGCCCTTGACACGGTTCACGGGCCACCACGATCGCGCGCGGAGCTGCCACGTCCATACTTTGGAAAACGCACCGCCGCGAGTTCTGTGTCTCGTCTATCGATCAAAATCGCGAGATAAAGTGACACCAAGTCTGGAAGTCCGCGGCTCGGGTCAGATGACCCTCTCCTTTACAACATGCTGCATGATACACAGGCGTAGATCACCGAGTGCATGTCTCGCCGAGGACTTGTCTCGGAACAGAGGCTGCAAGTGGAGGTGGCCGGGAGAACTACTGAAATGCATCAAGTGCTTGGATATCTGAGGCTGATGGCGATGGGCAGTAAGCCGAGGGCGGCCTGCGCTCGACGGCTTTCGATCTCTTACAGTTGTGAAAGAAAGCTTTGAATCGCAGTCTTGGATTAATCACAGCTAGTTGTGTCAGACCCGATCCAATTTGGTGTGCTCTCGTTGATAGATACGGAACAAGCTAGTTTTGATCAGTCCCTGCCTCCCAAAGGCGTATTGCATCCTGCAGTACCAACTGTGGCAGTCAATTATTCCCAAAAGACATGCGCGTGGTCATTTCATGATGAATGACAGCAAGAGTCGGCATTGTGATTGGAGCATCTGCTTGTGCGTCCTTGATCTGGTGTCCAGTGGCTGGGTTTGTCACGTTGGGGCTCAGGATGAACGCGCTGCGCTAATTCCATGATCTCGTATGGCTTGGCGATGCTCTCCATACCAGATCGGGCGAGTTTCTTCATCGCCTTGACGAGCCTGTCTATAGAAGCAATATTCTGGGGCGACCCGAGATCAATTATATGTTGCTTAGCTTCTTGTACACTCGAGCAATATAGGGTGTGATTTGCAGCATGATTTCCATGT
>NW_026517106.1:0-13908 GCF_026229845.1 Diaporthe amygdali
GACGAAATGGCACGATTTCAAGCACGACCAGGTCAGGGGTGTGTCACTTTCGAGGAGGGCACATGCCCCTGCCAGAGAGAGCACAGACCACTTGTGACCCGCGGTTCACAAGTGGTCTGTGCACATTTCAGCAATATACAGGCCCCAGTGTTGGCTGCAGGTCAGAAAATGGCCCAGTGTCAACTGAGCCGCCCCAGAAGCCGGATGTCAACCAGAACGTGTCAGCAGACAGGGGGGTGCCACCTTTGCTTGAGACTGACAGCTGCATTGAATACCTTTATGTCCGATCCAGGCATTTGCCAGGCAGTGCTCGAAACCCAGCGCGGAAGATATGACCGAAGACGAATGATGAAGGCTTGGGGAGGTCGTTCGATTGGTAGGTAAGGCTGGCATCGTCTCGCAGGCTCCCAGCTGTCCCCGGGAAAGTATCAGGAAACGGGTACAGTCCACCAATTACACGCTTGTGAGCACCAGGTTGCTCAAATTTATGGTGTTTCTGTGCCTTCGTTTACTATCTACGGCCCACGGACCACAATCTTGTCCCGGGTCTCCTCGTCGTCGTCGATTACGAAGACGTCGCCAGCACTCAAATTTTATGCCTCTATTTCCTTGTGGTTCTAAGGGAAGAGTTCGTCACTGTGTGTTACTTTCTTCCTGTCACAACTGCTCTTCGCATCGCAAAAAAAGACAAAATATAATCCATTGATACTGTAGACAGTTCGAATGTCTGAATACTGATTAGATTGAAACGTTCACTCTCATTATTGGATGATTGGTAATCAACTCCACCTATTTTCTCTGAAAACTATTTCCCTTGAGTCCCTCATCACGCATCATCAGTCAGATCTATCGGGGCACCAAATGTCCCCAACGATGGCTCAAAGAGCTTTGCTCTACCTTGGGCAACCGATGACGCTGGTCTCTTTCGAGAGATAGTGCCAGATTGCTGGTGCCGGGCAGTTCCAGCACCTTGAACAGATCTGCTCGGCATAAGTGCTGCTTGTCCGTCTTGTAGCAAAGGCTGCGAATCTGGCTCAGGCTTCCTGTTTCTCTCTAAGGGGAAGGTATAGAAAGGCCTGTCTTGTTTGGAACATTCTGTGCTGCTCAGTCCGCACTGCGAGAATTGTATTTTGTTGAGCCGCTGTGGAGAAGGCGGCGCCAATGATGCAGGTCCGGCTCGTCGTAGATAAGACGACTGTGTGTACTCAACAGAGGTTTGAAGTGCACTCATGAGGTGAGTTTCGCTATTCGCCTGCGGTTGATCCTGGCTTTGCTCAGTCATCTGCAAGTCAAGCGGCAGTAATGTCTGGCAGGACGGCAACATTGTTGGCGCAGGACGAATTTGCCTGAAGAACAACATCATCTTATGCCATTGAAGCTCTTTGTGCGATTCAAGAGATGTCTCCGAGGTCTCGCAAGTATCACATCGAGCGAGAAGCCTGCCCTCAGCGTCACGTTCTGCTCGTGTGTGATAATACTCGTGAGATTGGCAATGACGTGAATTCTGATCTTCGTGGACAAACAGACAGTCCAATTTCAGGCAAAGTTTCTGTGGAGCAGCACAGGCGTGTTTTGCTTGAAAATGCTTGAACAGCCCCAGCAGGCCTGAAGGCCGCTCTTCTATGCAAGAGGGGTTGCCGCACTGAAACAGAGCATCCTGTGCTGCTGAGGAATGACCGTTTGCTGGAGGCAATTGTCTGTCATGGGAATTGGAGCAATGTTCTGCCATGATCTCGCCGGAGGGGTAGGTCAAAAAGCGTGATGCTGCATGAGTTGATAACCGCTTTCATCTAAGTGTAGAAATCGTGCTTCACAAGAGCCCAGTTCTTTATTCCAGGAAGTGACTCATATATGCCATCTTCACTCGAAACAGGATCAGGCAGTCAATGTGTACTTCCAGACTACATAGGATCGGACGGAAGTGATGTTCGGGAAGGCGTTTGAAACTGCTTATTTTACCGACCGCACATGGTTGGGCGGCGGGTAGAGCGATGGGATGTGCGACTTAACACATTGTGTTCACAGCAACATGCCCCGACATACTCTATACGCAAGATTGGTTGGTCGTTGTTTAACAGGCAGGAGGGCTGTCGGTCTCAGGGGTTCATCAAAGCGCCTGGAATCTGCAACCCATGCTCTGGCTTCCGCCCGGCCCCCTTATGCCCCTCAAAACACTCACAGTAACAAGGTTCTAGGATCGTAGTTGACAGGCGAAAATGAGAATTCTTTTATTGGACAGAGCCCGCGCGAGCCCGATCAACAGCGGTACTCATCTGGCGTTGGCCCTTCACAAGTTTGATCATGTGCAGGGTCACTGACTTTCCCTAGAGGAGAATCTCCGTGTGTGCCGATGAGATCTTGGAATTAGTAGGCACATCATGCCAAAGCCCTGGAAATATGATATTGCATTGGCGCGTATGTCCGCAGGTCTTTGTCCTGCACCAGTCCTGCACCAGCGATGAACACGTATGAATGTGGTCTGCTCTGCGTTGGCTGCGTGAATTCACTAATCGGACCAGCAACCGTCGCCCCGTGCAGTGTGATCGGTCAAGATCCAAGCAGCTTTCAAGAACAGCGCAGGCCACCCGGCAACCTAATGCCATGGCAAAGAAATAAAGAGCACAGATTCGAGATGACAGGGGATCATCCTGATTCAATGGTACGTGTCGAAACCCCAGAATTGAACCTCGCATTAGTGCAACCGTCGGGGAAAGCATGTGTTGCATTAGTTTCGCGCCAACATCCCCCTGTTTGCTGGACAGTCGCAGAGCCTGGTGGGTCTCTTGAATGTAGTCCCTTCTGCATTCTTTCTGCCCGCAAGAATGGCGCTTGATCAGTTTCGACCATGCAGTGGCAGCCTTAACAAGTCAGGCAGCGACACATTAGGTCAGTGTCTGGTGCATACGAACATGCTCATAATCGGGAGCCAAGTCAATAGAACATCACGAGACAAGCGGACGGTCGCGGAACAAGAGTGGAATTGACGCACACGACCAGGCACGCATAAATTCCATTTACTAATTGTTATGACTTACTGGACGAGTTCCGCGGTGGAAGCACTGTGGTTACGCAAAGGTCCTCCTCTTCCACATTCTGGTCGTCGTAGCAAGAAGCTGTTGCACTAAACTTCACAGAACTGTCGCCTTCCTGAGCCAGGGTTGAAATTGCGAGGCATTTTCGGTAAGTCGTCGCATCCCACAGTGCAGACGAAGCACTCATAAATCTCCTGTACTACTCTACACAGCGTTTGCATTCTTTTTTCTGTCTTGATATCCCTCTTCGTGTTTGAAGAATGCGCACTAAATGTCGGGGTTTTTGCACGACCCCGTCTGAAGAGCGCACACTAAATCTTTCCTGCACGACCCCTTGCCTAAGGATGCACGCCGACGCAGCCGCTGGCAACGACATCAAATTGCTGCTGTCAACCTTGCAATGCTAAATGATTGTGATGGAAGCTCTTTCCTTAGCTATCGTGGGAAATTTGCAACCCTGCAAGTGAATCGCCGAGGCGTGAGCACTAACCAATGGAGCCGCCCATATAGACAAATCTGGCAATTCAGTGCATCTGCTTTTTGCAGACCGGCCATCGAATTAGTGTCAGCTTCGTAAAATTTGAGATGGGTAGGATCGTGCGAGCCGTTGGAATTAGATTATCGAACGCACGTCCATGCGGCTGCGGAAACTACAGATTCGAACCTTGCATTAGCGCGGATACTCGTAGGAATAGGCGCATGATTGAGCAGGCTTGATTTGATTGCATTGGTCCGCACTAATGCCTGCAGGCGACCTCAACCACATCACAACTTGCCCCGTGCGCTATCGAGAGCGAGTTTGAGGAGGGTAGTCCACATTGCACATTTTGTGATGCTTGCGAAACATACTGCATTGCCATCAACGGTGTTAATCTGCCTACTATACCTGGCGCTCTCTGATTTGATCGTTTCCCCTTGGTCTGTAACGTGGTGATTCTCCGAGCAAGTTCGGGTTTCCGTGCCCCAGACAGAGTTACATTTTGTGTAGCAGATCGTATCGCCCAAGGCCACGGTTGCTATCCGCCGCGGGGCAACTTGAAGTAGCCCACCCATGCACAATGTTTCCAGCCTTTCTACTTTCACCTCGACAGGCGACAGCAGATTGACCAATAGCGACATGACCTAAGATTAGCTGGGTTGCGCTCAAGTTTCCCCTACCTTTAATCTTCGCTATCAAGGCCTGCAGCAGCCCGATGTCTTGTTCAAACGATACCGGACATGTCGTCCACCGGTACGACGCGCACTCACCCTTGCTCGGAAGGTTTTCGTTGTTGGCAGATCTTGGGCTTCATTGAGACTTACTCAACGTTCTTTTGCATTGATTGAGCATGGCTGCCGCTTGATGTTAGTTCCCTGAAAATCTCAGGTATGAATATGGCGTCAGTCGGATGACAGTTGCACGTGTAGAAGGAAGGCAGAAGGGCTTCTTTCGAACGCCAAGCAGTCAGGTCATCTGCAGGCATTCATACAAGACTAATACGATCCTGCATCCGCGCAAGGTCGCAGGTTTAATTCTGGGGTTTCCGGACCCAGCATCATTTGGGTCTGCCTGACATGTCCCCACCTCCTCACTTCTACATCTTGACCCAGGTACTACCTCGCTATCAGCTTCCTTGCTGATGCATTGAGACAGGTGTTTTGCTAATCTGGTGATGGTCTCCTTTCAAGGAATAATTGCACCTAATCTGCACTCCGGTGACTCAAACCAGGCGTTTTCTTCCTTCCTTCCTTGTCTATGTCTTTGTCGATTTTGTGTTGGTATGCCCCCGTATTTGCAACGTCTAGCTCAGAA
Organism: Diaporthe amygdali; assembly: GCF_026229845.1. Taxonomy (NCBI): domain Eukaryota; kingdom Fungi; phylum Ascomycota; class Sordariomycetes; order Diaporthales; family Diaporthaceae; genus Diaporthe; species Diaporthe amygdali. The sequence goes on from NW_026517106.1 coordinate 4,825, forward strand.
GTTACCCTCGAAACCTCGAGTAATTAGCATTGCCACTTGGCTCGCCCACTTGGCCGAGGTTCCTGCTTCGTTAATTTGGTAATTTTGATCAAGATATTCATACACTTACTACGTGTGGGTCATTTTCCAATACCATCTCTGCAGCAGCCATGGTACGTATGTGAGTTCTATGATCCACAGTTTCCGATGAGCGGCGTGGTGTTCGTTCCTCACCGTCCTTCACGACGTCTCTTACATCCTTTACAACCTGTTTGTCGTCCCGAGCCATATGCTAGCACATCTGCTGGTTGTGCGACCTTTCCATCACAAAATAGTCATCCTCCCCCTCTTTTCATTCTGGGTCTTATTTCTCAAGAGCTGATTGTGCAGCTGATCAATATTACATAGAGCGAGCACATCATGCAACGCCGGGTTCGCGGCTACCTGAATCCATCAGACGAAGTTCTACAAGATCCGTACTTTGTTCCTTCGTCCGAAGAATCAGTCACATATCTCTTCCAACACCAGTCCTATGTTCCAGAAAGCCCAGATTCAGCTTTTCATGACTTAGGCTTTCTTGCTGCCGACAATGAAGGTCCGCTAGGTTTCACTCAGCAAGATACCTTTCAAGGACATGATATTCCCCGTGCTTCCCAGGATTCAAATGACCAATACTCTGATACAGATCATGAGAATCACCCGCACAAAAGGCAGCGTATTGACTCAACGATTACGCCGACATCCCGTTTGTTCTCTAGGGGTCTTCCTAGCCGGACGAACGGCGAGGAGTCGCCAAACTCCGGCAAACTTGACAGCCAGGGTGACAGTCAACCCTCTTCCGAAGGTTTGCCTACTTCCCCTCTCAGAAATCTCGAAACATACATACGCCCACCATTTTCAAGCTTCGATGCGGCAATATCAGGTGAGACTCATGTCCCAGCGTCAATCCTCAAAGACTGATGAACAGTTCGTAGGATATTACGATATTTCTTCGACAACCTCATATGATGCTGTAGTACCACGAACGAGCTCAGCGGATTTGTTGTCCCCGGTGCACAGCCAAAGCCTTGAAAATCCTTGCACTTCAAGTCACGACCCTCTCAGTCCGTTGACGGTTGAAACCGGAGAGCCCACTCACTCTGTCTTCCTGGAGGCCTATCCTCCTCTTCAGCCACCAAGTCACTTGAGAAGCTATCAGCCTGCCACCAGTCCGGACATCATGGCCAACATGGGCCAGAAGCAAAACCATAGATTGCTCAGACCAAAATTAATCCCAACATGCCTCAACCCAGAAGGCGTAGAATATAGAACTCCAGTGCCTGGGCTCCAGAGGAACACGCCACCCCGTACAGGAGCCGAGACGCCTTGCACGCATTCGGCCGTTGCTGGGCAAGAACGAAAGCACGCTCTTTCGAGCGTGGTAAGCCACCAGGCCGCGCCGCTGCAATATATCTTTGTACAACAATTTACGTCCACGGACGGTTTCAACGCTGAAAAGGTGCAGTGCTTTCAGCTGGCCCAACAAGTCAACGGACGGGATGTAGTCATGCCAGATTGGAAGCCTCCTACTACCAGGCGGGGACCTTTTCGGAACCAAGAAAAGCGGAAAGAAACTGCGCAGGTGAGGAAAATTGGCAGCTGTATACGTTGTCGAATGCAACGCATCAGGGTAAGTGATATTGCGCAAGAAGACGAGGTGAGTATATCGGCCTGTTCTAAGACTGGAGACAGTGTGAAGCCAACACCGACGCCCCAAACGACCATGATTCCCCGTGCGATGGTTGTCGAAAAGTTGGCGCCAACTCTAAAATCCACCGGCTGCCGTGCAAACGGTGGAAGATAACCGAAGTCAAGCTCTTCAAGCCTGGACAAGTCAAAGGGCTGGAGTGGACGAGTCGGTGGAAAGACAAGACTATGACGCCTGAAATCTACCAGTGGGACTCTCCCGTCGTGAAAGTTATCACTATGACAGAGGGATACGCGGACGGCGTTCCGTTGCTAGTTCGTCGATTCACTCAGCAAAGTGGCGATAGGTTGCACCGGACATGGTTCGAAAACGGCAAGGAGCAGCGCTGGTACATCGAGCCCTTCGCTCTAGTTGATCTTGAACGGGCGAGGACACAGCTCGAAAGGTATCTAAAGTCAGGACTCAGTGCAATGTTGCACGCGCTGCTTGGGCCAAAGGAGAAGCTGCTCTGGCGGACATACGACCACGCCATCCGGCGACTTAAAAGACTGGGTACCCCGGAGGAAGAGAAAAAGCTGATCTCCAAAACTCTCGACCTTTGGGCAGCCGTCCGCTTGACAACGAGGTCGTTCCAGATCTGCGGGAAAGAGACACTCGGCATCCGACCCCTTAAAGGAAAGATACTCATCCCACCGGTCATGGGGGCGCAGCTCGATTTCATCCTCCTCAACCAGACGCTACCTAAGCTTCGCAGAGAAACTTTGGAGTTGTTACAGAGTATGATGCAGGCGAAGAAGCAGAAGACTTGGCTGACGACATACCTGGTCACGGCCATGCTCCTTCACAACGTGGCCCTCATCACGGCTCACGACCACAGCTATGCCAAGAAGCATGGCCTGAGAGTAAGTACTCGTCGTGGACACACATTTATGCCTGGATATCAAAACTAACCACAGGTGCGCACAGAGCAACTTTGCCAGGAAGCATATGGTCGAGCAATACCACCTTGGTGAGTCTGGTTCCTGTCCTTCCGACCGGTGGTAAACAACACATTGCCTTTGCTGATGGTTGACGCGAATATTCTAGGCGCGAACATCTTTTTAGCCTACTATCACTATTGCAACAAAGGCGTATACCCCTTCTCCACAGAATGCAAGGATTCCGAACTGCAAATTCTGGCTGAGCTGGACGACGAGTCGATCAATTTTGTGAAATACACCAGGGATTACGCCAGGGAGCACAGTGAGTTTCAAAAATCCACGCGTGCACACGGGTAGATGGGGAATGGCAGTTGCATATATTTTGAGTGATGAAGTCAAGGTGCTGACCGCTTACCGCGAACAGAGGATGAGTGGGACGAATTGCATGAGGCCCAGGATTACGGCAATGACTACTACTTCATCAGACAGTTATTCGAGCGGAACTGGATGCCCCAGTCAACGGTAATCGACTAGGTGGGAAATTGGCGATGTCGCAGAGCATCAATTTGCTGCTTTTGCAGCATGACACACCAAAATCGGTGAATTGACTTCGCAAAGCGACGTGGGCCGCCCGTCCTGTAGCACCAGGAGGAATACATGAGGAGCTTGCCACGGAGGAGTGTCTCTATGGATGATCATGGTAGACCTCTCCCTTCGCGCCTACCGAGGAAGAGCAAGAGCTGTCCGGTGTGGGCCTATGAATGCAGCCTGTTTCACCTGTCGCATAAATTCCTCCGGGATCAAGCAGCAGCGTCAAGTATCCACACCACTCGCACGCCTCGCTCTCAGAAAAGCAGAAAAGGTATATTCTCTCACTTGTTGAGAGTTGAGACCTCAAAGGCATCGGTCCCAATGTCCGTGATTGGAGGATATAGAGGATGAACTAACTTGTGTGCGGAATGCTTCTGTCTTGTTTTCTTTCCGGGTTCGTCGGCTGCATATGTTTCTAGGAGATTGCGGATAGTATACTGCGACATGCGGAACAGTTCAGAGCAATTTAGGAGGATGTTATGATCGAATGTCAGGACTTTTGTCGAACTTCACCTTCCGCTCAACTCGCCTCTTTTCTCGCAGGTGCGGTTGTGCTCACACTTTCAAAGACAATCTACAAGACAAAGAGCAGCCTATGGAGATATGGCCGCACAGCGAGCAGCATCGCACTTTAGCCATTCATTGTAGTGAGTGCATTCTTAATACCTTATTGGGCATTTGGTCCTAGGGTACAATGGAGATATGAGCATAGATCATTGGAATTAGGAGGTTGTGACTGGGCCCAAATAATGATTTGTCATGTACGGTATCTCGACACTCGCCGCCTACACCACACTTATTTGACATTGTAGATCTCTAGCAATATGTGGCCTACAACATGGTTGGCCAGAGACGTTGTGTTTTGAACTGTTAGCTCAGCCGTTGAGAGTTGACGTCCATGGTCGAATGTCCCATGCCCTGCTGATAACTATGCAGTGCCCCTTTCCCGTAAACTGACCAAACACCAAACACCAAACAGGGTTGAGTTCGACAAAGATTTCGCTGCACTGGCTGGTTGCCTGCCTGGTCTTTGATGACCGAAACAGCCCTGCTAAAGTACGAAAAGATTCCCTGACGATGAAGTCAAGTGATTGAAAGATATTCGTTACATGGCATCGCCGTCATATGACATTCGAATAAGCGAACACCGACTTCCGTCCTACAGGCGCGTAAGGTTTCGTCTGCAAGTGTCTCGACTACGCAAAGCCGTGAACTTCTCCATGTTCGCTGTCAACGGTCCTTCACTTCAACGCCGCCTCGAGATGCCAGCACGCCGCGCCAGGGCCCATTGGCGCTTGGCATGCAGCAGAGTGCAAGGCGTCATCCCTGACGTTCTGGTCGAATTTTCGCCGATTTTACTCCTGCCGTCGATCTGCCACTCTCTACGGTATCGAAACTCAATTTGACTCGCAGATTTAGTAGTTTGGACTTGGTATCGGGGTCAAAAATCAAGACTGTCCTTTCCTACCGAAGTTGGGTCAGAAGTAGTCTTTCATTCTCATACTTATCATGCTGAACCGTCAATTGATATTACTAAGAACGGCATAACCCAACGGAATACACTGGCTAGGACGAGCTATCATGCAACGTGCATTTCTTCATAGCAGACCTTGGGGTGCTTCCAGCTGTTCAAGTGCTAGTCATCTGAATATTCCACCGTGATAGCAGAATGACGGAAGTGACTTTCCGCACTCTCATGCTTTCCTTCAACTCAGTGGGCAGGTCTTGTAGAGGTTGTTGTCCGAATTTATTGATATGAGTTAATAGCTGATTAAAAAGTTACCACGCACGAAAAGGACGCGGCGAGGGCCCCATCAGTCATGCCTGAATTAGGAATGTTGTGATCGTAAGACTGGGCTATTTTTGGAGACAACAAGAGAATTTTGAAAAGATTCGGCATTACATTCATGCAAGTGTTAGACGTGATAGTGGACAAAAAATGGCAGTCAAGGCATATGCGTAGAGCGAGATCGAGACAACATTGATAAACGAGGCTGATGATTGCAATATGTTCTTGCGACGTTGAATTTTATGACTCTCACGTCTGTGTTGATGTAGAAATTCTCTATGTATACTGCAGGCCTTCGGTTCGTTAAGTCGAATTACGACGTTCGACCAAAGAACATCCCACACGGGCCCATTACGTCAACAACATCACCCACTACCAACGAGAGCCATCCGACGCAGGAACCGAGGGAGTGTCAAATGATTGCGTTACTCATTGCCAGTTCTGCCTGGGTTGGTGCGCCTCTTCTTGCGAGGTATTTTCTCCATACTTCCTGTTTCCTTCGCATTTTCATCTTCCTCTCCGCCGTTCGACGCCTTGCGCTTGCGTGTATCGCATTTCCCAACATCGCTCACTGGAAGGTTATTATTGGAAAGCACCGACCCATTCTGAGATCTTATGTCGACGATCTCACCCTCTTCGCGAATTTGGTCACCAGATAATTCCGTCATGTCCGAAAGCTGTCGATCTTGTGTCGTCTTCACCTGCTGCTCTCCCGCCTCCAGCTCTTCGATCCGGATTGCATATTCGCTCACCTGCTCCTCCAGCTCTTGCATGCGGCAGTAAAAGAATGCCGAGTCGCGCTTGCGGTGATCAGTCTCTGCAAGGGCCTGCTCATAAAGAGCCTGAAGCTTTTTGTTCTTTCCAATCTCCTCCCGAAGCTTCTGCGCCTCTTTATGATAGACATCCTTCCACGCCCGTACGTAGCTGGCAGGCACGCACGTATGATCGGCAGTAGCGCAGAATGCCTGATGCGCCATATTCGAGATCTGTCTGAGGCAATCCTGAATAGTCAAAATAGAATCTTCGACTGAGTCGACGAGGGCAGGCTTTCCCTCTCCTAGGGGACAAGAGATACCAGGCTCTTCCTGGATTGTGGTATACTAGACGATTAGATCAGCACAAGATTGTCTTATTTCCCGCTGACGAATCTCACATCAGTCTGTTCATACTGCGCAGACATCTCGGAACTGGGCGATGTAGTGGTCGGCGGTGAGCTGCTTGATTTTAGATTTGTGAATCGCTTGAGGTTTGGGGAGGCGAAGACGGTGGTGTGTTCATATGTTCCGAGCTATGTAAGTGTCTGGCTGCTGGTGCTTCTACTTTTAGTGTTTTGTCGCCATTATATGTTAATTCTCAAATATAAAGTGAAATACAGTGCTCCGATCAAAAGCTATTCGATCGGAGGGGAAGCTGTGTGAACCAATCACAGTTTTTCAAACAAGAGCCGAAGAATATCTCTGAGTGGATTGATCTCGAAAGCAAGTCGATGTCTCAGGACGAGACGGTCTCATCCTATTGCGGATATTTGCAGGCAATTGAAAGCAATATTTTCTGGTTCAAATCTGGCTTTGTTGTGCAGGCGGCGGCAAGGTACGTTAATTTGTATATTCTTGATGGCAGTGACATACAATGTATGGAGCAATCGTACAAACATGAAATTTGATCAGTCAGCAGGCCTGTTTTCCCAAACTGCTCAACCAATCGTGAGGACAAGAGCCACACATTTGCAACAGAGAGAAGAGGAATTTCAACGTGTGAAAGTGAGGAAAGAGCATATCATTGTTCGCTATTGCCCGCTGTGTCCACTCCACTGGATAGTTCCAACCACTCTTGCTCATCAATGACACGGCCTTCCTTGCCGACGACAACTTGGTATAGTTCCTGAGAATGATGCTCGCGAGGGTGGGCAACCTGACTTCTGTCAATGATGTCTTTTTTCAAGCCTTGAATAATGCCCTCTTTATTGCCGAGGTCAACACTCATGAGGAAGTGTCTTTTGATCATTTCATTGTATCGATCCTCGAGTTTCGTTATCTGCTCCTGTGCTTTGTTGTACTGATCTTTCCAATACTCTATAGGTCCCTGGATTCCACTCTCTCCTAATTTCAAAGCTTCGATCTGGGTTATCAAGTCTTGCATCTTGCAGTGTTGCTTCATGTGGTTTGCATCCAGGCGATTTAACTTTGCGATAATCGTGTCGAGCCTTTCCGAAACGTCCGAGCCTGGCAGCGTTTGATTGGAGATCGCCAAACCGTCCTCAGATGTCTTCGACTATAAAGAGTCAACTAGAGTCAGGTGCTTGGCGGTTGGAGGGAGTCTCACGCTGTCAGTGTCCATACTGTTTCTCACTGCTGCCAGATGCCATTCCCGGGAAGAATTATCTCTGATGGTAGCAGGGAGGGTCTGCCACAGCTTGTCTGCAGGCAAGCACTTTCTTAATGCAGAAACCACCAGAAACTCAACACGCTACGGCCGTGATACTGTGAGATTCAAGATTACAGTAGCGCTTGTAAATTCGTGTTCCGGCATTGCTGGGTCCCATGGAATATCCCAGACTCTGAGCTAAAGAAAATCGAGCTTCTGCGCTATTATGGCACTTTTGTCGGTCAATCTAGTTCCTTATCAGCTGCCACTGGAGGATCTCCTGGATCTTCTGAGCTAACAGCCCCAGAGTCCATTATTGATTGGCCATCGGAGAAAGACAGGAAATGGGTGAACTCTTCCTTTCCATACTCCATACTTCCAAAGTCCTTGGTGGCTTGGTCCTCTAATTCGTTATTTACCATCAAAGCGGACCCATCTCGGTGAGCTACAAATCATCTTCCCGGATTCTAACGCCTTCCTCACAGTTGCAGTACACATTCATCAACACATATTCGACAGAGCAAAGTCTCCTGTGCTTGCAGATGCTGTTTTTGCTTGGATGATCACTGTGAAGACGATACGGTAGTGGTTGATTGGCTGCGCAAAATGGCTTGCATGTCATCCTCGTGACCATCCAGTGGCTTTACCTTCTCACCCATAATTTGCGCAATGAGCGGATGGACTGAGTCGAACAAACTCTATCGTAAGGAGAGAAGTACAGTACTGTACTGTACGAGACGCTGTACTCCGAGAGCAACAATCTTGATTTGCTGATGGGCAACGATATTGCAGAGAGCTGATTGGAAAGTGCGGCGTGCAAGACCCTCCAATCAAGCTAGACCTTCGTTGTGTTAACTATGAATTTGTCCTTTATAAAACATTTCCTACCCAATTCTTACCTCATAAGCCGTTAACTTGGTTCATTTATTACTTTCACCTTAAGCCGCACCATGGACTCATCTGTATCGCCCATATCAACGCCTAGTCCTGGGTCATCCGCAACATCATGGACTTCTGGTCATAGCTCTGCTCCTACGCTTGCCGACGACGGCAGGATCAAGACTGCGGAATCGGAAGCTCTAGCATCTACTATCCTAGCCAGGAATATCAAAAAGGTTCGCTTGTTACTCGACTTCAATATCACATTGACGAGGCCATATACCTGGGTTCTGTACGATGCGTGCCTTTGCGGCCTAGAAATGTTACATTTATTGTTATTTAATAGTAACGTTGATTTTAATGTTCCACTTATCCAAGGCGGTGGCGACACGATTCTTCATTTCATCCTCCGTACACCTCAGGAACGATTCCAAGACAACAAGGAAGATGTTGTAAAACTTTTGTTACGTACTGGTATCAATCCGTTCCGATGTGATCAGTTAGGAAATACAACATTCCATCTCCTGGCGGGAAATACCTCGACAGAGGGTGGTAGGCTCCTAAGGCTTCTCCTAGAGGATTGTCCTGAACTACGGGGGCCTTGTTCAAACTTTATTAATCATAAGAACGATTTCGACGATACACCCCTCATCACAGCCGTTTTATGCAACAATATCGAATGCACACAGTTACTTTAAACCATGACGCTAATCCTCATGAGTCGGGCGAATATGGCATGACAGCTTTGGACTTTGCAATGGAGAGAGGGTATGCGGAAATTGTTGAATTACTGCTTGATCATATGGAGGACCAAGAAAAGCGAAAGGCGGCCGGGAGCGAGATACCGGCAGGCGAGCAACTGCTTGGGTGATCGC
>NW_026517107.1:0-12751 GCF_026229845.1 Diaporthe amygdali
ATGCTAAACCTATTCAGGATGAAGTATTGAACAACTTTCAAGACTCCGTGCAGTTGCGCTCGGCCTTACTCATCAGCCACCCCAAGAAGCGCTAAACTCATTGAGTCCAAAGCTTTGAACAACTTTCAAGACTTACTGGTTCATGCAGGGATAAGCGCGATTCAACCACCATCCATGCCATCTTGCATGATCGACTCACTTGTACTGCTGTGCCGAACCACGAAGTATCTCTATCACCTTAGAGTGCTCAAATATATCAGGACGGGGTACCGTCTGAGCAAAGACTCAGAACATTCCGAGGAAAATCAGGAAGGTGTCCAAGATCGAGTCAGGGGGCAATGTCTCGAAATGGAGGCAGCGCTCGAAAGACAAGGTCGAAGTGACGTCGCGCTGGGACCATCCCGAAGAGATGAGGTGTAGACCTCATGGAACCGATGTGGTAGTTGCAGTCTGCGCGAGTAGAGCAGCTTCCCTCGCATTAGGGGTTTAAAAGCAGTCTTCTTGGATCCGCTTCCTGGATGTGTAGCACAAACTCCTGCCTTTACTTTTCTCAACCATTTCAAGTACAGCTTGCTACCATGAGCACCACACCATCTGGCGCAGTGTACTGCATCTTGCACAGCCAATCGCACATAGTGACGGTGGTCATTTGCAGCGTGACTCGGGAAACCAACACCCAGTCAGAAATCACGATCGCATCGGATGCGTCAAGGTGCATATGGTTTTCTTGCTACGCTAATAACATTGTCTGACAATTTCCTAGTCACACACACAGGTTCCTCTCCCATTTGAGCCAAGGTGGCGCGAATCCAGTAGGATGGGCGGGATCTCCTGTGTTCGGCATGTCTCTGATGGCTGGGTGCACGCCGTCTAGAAGTTTTCCTATCAGTTTTTCTGGCTGGGAGGTTAGATTGAGCCATGTGCGTGAGAATCTCAGGCACTGGAACATTTTGGTCAATTTGCGTTAATACTGTAACACTCATTCCATATTGTTTAATTGGTGGCCCCTGCTCCCTCGTTCATTTCCACCGTCTGATTCAAGGGCGGCCCTCGACTCCTTCTTGTCGAACGGGTGCGAAACGAAACCAACACAGCGCAAGCGATCATGGTTGTCGTGCGCGCAAAACGCCGAATTTCCCAGGAGAGGACCATTGGCCGGATTCTACAATCCCCTGATCCCTGCGAAGAACATCGAGAACCCCTGCCCCTGAGTGTGTTGATGCTGCGCAATGTGCATCAAGAACATCGAAGTCTCGAGATACTTTGATCGGGCTGCAACCATCCGCTCCCACCGTTTGGGAGTGTCCCGATTTGCGTCAAACGACGTCGCCACGTATTGCCCTACGATGCTTTTGGCCCGACGTACCCATATCCCGCGTGTGTTGATGAGCCATCCAAAATTTCTAGTACGCCAGCCCGGACTTGACAGCGAAGCATGCGAGCGAGCCATTGAAATTCGGGCTTAGGGGCTGTTACTTTTCATCAATTGTGACCCAAACACTCGGATTTCTATTGCTACTCGAGTAACCCGATCACATCACTGCCGCCGACAACTGGTTCTTAGGTTGCAAACCTAGCACATATGTATTGCCGTCCACTAGCATGACCAAGGCCTGCTGCATTTCCACTCTTCCTCTTTCTACCGCACCCATCGAGAGAAAGTGCACATCGCCCCATACCCTGTGATCAACATGTGCGAATACAACAAGGCATGAATGCACCCAACTTTTCAAAGCTGAACACTATGGGCTAACCCTTATATGCAGATAGAGTACTCGTGTGGCCACTGGCATGGCCAGGCCGCCGTCTGGTGTCCAACATACACCCGTACCCACCGCCGCTGCCCGCCTCAATTCATTCATTACGAGTACCGCAACTGGGAGGTCTGCTCCCACTGCAAGCCGCCCACCTATACCCCCTGGGAGTACTTAATCAACCGCCGGAACCAGCCCGCCCATTGTCTGTAATACAGACTCCAGGGCCGCCGTTGTCGAAACCCATCAGCATTCGACCTTGCCACACTTCCATGAATCATGGGACGTAAGCCAGTCCGAATACATCACTATCAACTCCACCGTCACTGTTCAAACAACCTCTGATTTGAGCAAAATGGAGACAAAAGATAGTGGAACAGCGAACAATGAAGTTGAATTTGTAAATTGTTTGATGTGCATCAGTTGTACGGAGCCTCTGTCCTGTATAGACCTTGACATTGCATGCCTGAATAAATCAGTCCGTCCGTAATAACCTGGCCTGTGGCAAAAGTACTATGTACATGGGAAGATGGCGGCATCATCCAGACTTGCCTAAACGAAGGGGCACAGATTGCGAGAACGATCCCACTACCTGCTCAACCAGACTTGGTCTACTGAGCAAATAGAGTAAGGGATCTCCAGCTGTAACCTTGGGCCGCCCTGCAGAGAGTGCCGTGCATGAGAGTTTATGCTCCAAAGGCCCGCTTATCTTGAATGCCCAGTCTTGCATGCAGCAGCAGGGCAGTGGCCGTCAAGGTGTGACTTATGCACGAGAGATGAGCGCCAGCGCAGATACGGCACGGGTTCACGGTGCTGCCCTGCAAACCGCCACGTCCGGATCGCCCCAGGAGCCCGATCTCACTGTTGCGCCGCGCCCAATGCCCATCACTGTGTTGCACGAGGTGGTCGATGCCGTACCTTGAAAAGGCAGTAGACCTCAGCAATGTCGTCCGTCAAGCTCTCGCTTCTTGAATTTAGACATCTCGACATCATGGACATCCTTGAAGAAGATCATGAAGCTCTCACCGAAGGACGCACCAACGCGGGGCGCCCTGGACATTCTGGCTTGCCTTGCCTTGACAGGGACCTTGAGGAACCGAGCAGCCGTGCGGAAATTCTTCACGAAGGTTTCAGAGAGAACCAGGACAACGCAGAGCGCCCTGAACATCCGCCTCTCATTGATTCAGAAGAAATACACGAGCTGAAACAGCAGGCCTCCATCACTGAACTTGACAAACAGGCTCTGACTGCCCACCCACGCAAGTAAATCAGCAATCATATAGAATGCTACGATGCTGACGAAGGGGTCAGGCAATGTTCCGGACAGCCTACGCGGGTGTGCTAGAGGGGACAAGCTGTATGCCCTCTACATTCCACACGCTAGACTCAAGGAACTTCTACGGAATTCGAGGTCCGGGGATGGATTACAAGGTGTCGTAGTGAGCAGCAGCGCAGTACCACAATCATGCAAGCCAATCGCTTTGAGGCTTTTCGTGGTGTATGATCTCTGGTTACCCAATTCGCGGGTGGGCAACGGTGACGAGAATAGTTCCTGTCGCCCGAGTCGGACTTCTTAATTCCTGCCCGCTACACTGGAGATTATCATAGCAAATATCGACACCTGAATAAACGAGCGTTCGGATGGTCATCTCACGTCTGCTAATGTACTGTGTAATACCACCCTTCATGCTTTCATGACACGTCAGGTAAGCCGCTCCAAGAGGAGTTGCCTTGGTTGGCAAGCTTCCTACAGACGACCCTGCCGGACGAAACGAAGAGTACATTGCCTGATCGATTCACGACCTTGTCCATGTAGCATAGGCCGCATGTCCACTTATCTAGAGCCACGCTTATGCATGGGAAAGGGGCACCAGCGCAGACGAGGCATGCGTCGATGCTGTCCCATAACCGCGAACTGTCCCGGTCTCGACTGCTGCGCCGCAGCCCGAAGTCCATAAAGAGGTCGACGAAGCATTTGACCTCATCTGCAACAGCTCCTCAACCCCATCATCTCCATCAATTCTATCCTCTTCTTGATTCTCTCACAACTTTACTCAAAACCTCGTAGCACCATGGACGCAATAATCGACGCACTATGCGACGTTCAAGATTTCCTTCTCGAGGTTCTGCGCCGGAACCCGACTAACACGGAGGAAGGAGATGCCTGGGTCGTCGGCTCGAAGACTTTGGGGGACCTGTTGCAGGCCAAGAAGATCACCCAAGCACAGTACGACATACTGAAAGCTCACCGACGCAAGCAAACCAACAGCTCGCAGAAATGAGTATGATACTAAAGCTATATAGGAGAGGTGCCGAAGGAGTTGCAGGCCAGGTTCGGCCTTACAGCATATGCTGTGTTCGTTGGGGGCCTAAGTCTCACGTACTTCCAGCCTTATAGCGTGCGGGAAACGGTGGCTATGACTGCCAAAGCTGGTTGTATTGCTATTGTCATCACTTTTCATGCGGTGTTGTCTCTCTATGTTATAGTAAAGATCAACTCCAGGCTCGCGGACGATGCCATGCGCGAGAATCGACCAAGACAATGATAATCGTTCTTTTATACAAATACGAGAGAGGTTGGAAGCAAACACATGTTAAATAGCTCCTGAGTAAACGAGTGTTGGAATTCATGGTCCGCTTGCCACCAAATCCATGATTTCGTGATCTTCCAAACAGTAAACCGAGCTAGCACATGGGACGATGATCAAGTCCTTGAGGTCTACCGCTTCAAAAGTCCTCCAGCTTGATCACCTCGTAAGCCGGCTCTTCGTATGGGTGAGCTCTATGAACACCGTTAGTGACACCAGAGCGAACCAAATAAAAATAGAGATAAGACTCGCTCCTTCAGCGCCTCAACCGCCTTCCTAGCAACATCCTCCCCAACGCACACGGTTTCGATTCGCATCTCAGACACCTCCTCAATCTTGCCCACCGAACCGATATGGGGGTTCGCCGTGTCTCCCGGGCGGAATTGGCCAGTTCCGGTGCTGGAAAAGCAGCATTCGGTATATTGACCTGGGCCGGGATAGCGACCTGCCCCCGCCGCAAAGATGGCCTTCTTGCATGCCTCGGCCCCAGATAGCGGCACACGGAAGATGAGCCTGAATCTGATGGCGGCTGGTGTCATGATCCTAGGCATTCAACGGAGATGAACCTGCAGTTGTTTGAAAAGTATCTGGCCCGGTCTGGGTATAGGTGTGAGGGAAATTTTCTGTCAACCTGCCCGAAAGACTCGCCTTTCCCAGCCCCGCACGGCACGCGACATGTGGGTCGGGGTGACGGCCCCGGGGATTTTACATCCTTGCAAGATGAGCACGGACCAAGAATTACCCATGGGTAATTCTTGGCCCGTGCACTTGGGGATATCCTTCACTAAAATGATTCGGAATCCTGTACTCGTGTTTTCGGCGCTTGTCATTTGTCGCCTGTCTCTCGTTGGGCTGCAATGTAACCGAACTAGCGTATCGCCCAGGGGATCCACATCCCGACCGCATTTCTGTCGTTCGCTACGATTGTGCACTTTCATTTTCTTCCTCAGTCGTCGTGGTATTCATCTGCTAGATTGAAATGCATTTCAAGCTTGCCGAGAGAGGCGTATATGTCGACGAGGAAGATCTGACGGATGCCCCCCCTGAAGTCTTACAATTCTTCCTCTCTTTGAAAGACAGAAAAAGCAACGAGACGGGTCGTCAGAGCAGGCGGTGGACCGAGGCAGGGTGTAGAACGCAACAGGAGGAGCTCAGCGAACTCATCAGGTCGTTGACGGAAACGATTGAGGAATCAGCCGGCCAAGACCCATCGCGGGTTAGAGCTTGTCAATTTGGGCAAGATATAAGACCTCTAGGTCCTATTGAAACTCATGTTGAGCTCCTCGCGCCCCATCTATTTACCCAGAGAAGACACACAGCCAGGCAACATATTCAATACCTTTAAGTTGACCAACGTTATGAAGATTATCACCGCAACAATTCAATTTTGCAAGTGACGAGAACGCGTAATTCTCGTCGCCTCCTGCCACCGCCAACGAGGAGCTGTGTGACGACGACATGGATTCATCGGGCACGATTTCAGACGTGCCAATCGAGCAGCTGTATGACGAAGCCATGGAGTGCCTGTCAGAGGGCAATTCACAGTATAACGAGAGTTGGATCCTCTTGCCGCCATCTGCAGCCACCAGTGAGGAGGCGCAGGGCGAACACCTGGATACATCCAGCGCGTTGTTTTCAGACACATTAAACGAACAGACGCATGACGAAGGCATGGCCTTGCTGGATTTTTTGATTCGGGATATCGATTTGCAGGGTGACAGGAAGTTCCCCTTGACGCCACCTGCGACTCCGATCGAGGAGCCGCGTGACGAGGACCAGGATTCATCCGGCACGTTGTTTTCAGACGCGTCCACCGAACAGTCGCATGACGAGGGCATGGAGTCTATGGATTCGCTGACTTTGTTGTTTTCGGGAATCAATTTGCAGCACGATGAAGGCAGTGGGATAACGGCCCTGTCCCCTCCCCCAAACCGAAGAAATTGGACTACCCGATGAAGACAGGACAAAATTGGACGAGCCCTCTCTAACACATGTGGATGTAGATTGTATCTAAATAGCAGAGACCAACCCTTATACCCGACGGAAAACCCTGGAGCAGTGTTTCTATTGGGATATGACACAAGCCCGCTCCCCATCAAGAGGCTCCTCACAGCCTTGTAGTATGTAGAAGGTAGATGCCATGTGCGCCTCAATCACTGCTTACATAAGCCAAACGCCTCCATTCCTGCGCCGTGGACCGCCGGCTTGTCTATCCTCTGATGAATGAAACATCGTCATCAAAGGGATCAATAATAAGGTCTCCGCTGGAAATACTGTGGGCGTCCAATTGAACACTCATAACCTGCAATGCAGATTGGCAACCATGCGATAGCCTAGGCAGTGCTTGAGCGACGAATTCCACGTTGAGAGCCTGCCGGCGCGAGTATGGCGCTTCACAGCCACATTGTTGCGCCCCAGCTTCACAAGCACGTGAGCAGCTCTAATGACTGCGGATGCGCGTTGGCTCATGGCCGAGTGATCGTGAGGAAAGAATGAGGAAAGAATTGAACCATCTCGTGTCTGCTCGTGTCCTCTGCAAAAAGGGTTCCGTGACATTCCAAGCAGCCGCTCCCAGCGAGCGAGTCGGCCTGTTGGCAAGTGTGAAAGGATTCGACCAGTGAGCCACAGCAGCAGACCCTACCAGAAATAAATGTATCTTTCCCGATGATCGACCTTGTCCATGTAACATCGGCCGCACAGGCATTCATCTAGGACACAGAACTTATGCATTGGAAGGGGGCAACGCAGATGAGGCACGAGTGAACCACGAACAGCCGATCTCAACCAATTGACCAAAGTTGCGCCGCAGCCTGATCCCCATAAGTAGGTCGCCGACGCATTCGATCTTGTCTACAAACCATGGACAGCTCATCAACACCGCTCACTGCCGATCCACGGGTACTATTTCTCAAGTCCTTTGCCCGTGATTACAAGGCACTCAACACCGCTTTGTCCGGCGTCTTGACTGGCCTGCGCGCGCTAAACGAACAACCAACACCCAGTATGGAGTAAGCTGTTGCTTTCAGAAGGTCCGACAATTTTTGACCAAGAACGTGGGCTGCAGACTTGAACAGCGCGTTCAAACAATGGTAACTGAGACTCGCCGTCATGCGACGACTGTTAAGGAGCTGATGAATGGGCTCGACCGGGGTTTGGCAGTCGCGAAGGACGCAGAATCCCGGAGGAAGGTAAGAGACCCTGCAGCCCGAGGACGTAGCGCCAGTCGTCGGTGGAGATCTAAGTTTGCAAAAGCGAGGGGCAGTCGACACTTTGAATGCTACACGCGAGATCAAGCGGTCGCGAACCAGATCTCGGTCAGAAGGCGACATAACGTACGGTAGTGCAGCACAAGTCCGTTCACAGACCAAACGGCCCGCTTCAGATTATCAACGCGGTGGAATTGGCTCTCAGCAGGAGATAACGCAGTTCTGCTCAGAGGAGCCCTTGCCTTTCGCCTCAACAGAAGCCCCACAGAGCTTAGGGTCTCGGCCAAACATTCCGGTGGATACAGCATTTGAGGAGACTTCGGATGGTATCCGCATTTATGGACCGATCTCAAGCATCAATCAGATCGCAAAGGTGGCGGTCGATCCACCGTCGGAGCTTTTTGCTACTCGGCGTTCAAGCGTCGACCAGGAGGAACAGTGTGGCCGGTCAGCTGGGGAATGAAGATGGTGACCGGTGCTGGGCTGGACTGCGGAGCTTCTACCAATTCAACACAGCTGTGAGCATATGACTGTCTTTTCTGAGGCGTCCCTTACGCATTCGCGTCCTCGCATCTGCCCACCAGTGACCACGAGGACTGATCAGGCGTTGACCCGCACTCGTGCCCTGACCTGTTCCCCACCCCCAACCTCCCCATCTATTCGCTTGCTATTGCGGGGCTCCATTGCTGATAACCAGCCACATTGTTCTAAGTGGTCGGTCAGGGTTCAGATACTGCGGATGATCAGGAGTCGTGCGACGTTGGGCACTGGTCGAGTGTGCTTGCCGAAGTCTGAGATCTCGTCTCACACATTGGAGGCAACACAAAACGCGACACCCCTGTTAGAATGCGCAGTGTTCGTACCTCTGACTTCTCCCACACGATATGCACTGTGCACACTTGGCGCGTTCCCTCAACCAATCATGGTGATACTTCTTGACAAACGACCCAAGCACAGCAGCATGCCAAGTGTCGTACGACGCGGTCTGTTCGTGAGTTCCAAAGTCACGAAATAAATGTGGGTACAGTCAGTGCGTGCAGGCCCCAGCTTATTGATACGGAGCGCCTCCCCGCTGCCGCACAAGCGACAGCATATAGAGCGATGCTCCGTCGAGGACCATGTGCTCTCAGCAATCATTTTATTTCTGTCCTCTGTGTGACCTTTGCTTCCCCTCCGCCAGATCACAGGCCCGAAAGGCCAGAATTCAAAATGAGGCTGCTTCCTCTGGAAAACTTCGATCCGGAGAGAAGCTTATCCCCGGCCCAAGGACCCCAATCATGCTCAAGCCAGTCGTCGGATCTGAGCGAAAACTCAAGCCGATGCTCGCCGCTGGGTCTGACTGACGAGACAAGCCAGCGACCAACGCCCCGGGCCGACACGGACGAGGAAATCGTATCTGACTCCGAGGACTCCCAGGGTAAGTACTATGGCATTTCTTTTTTCTTTACTAACATTGCCAGTTCCCGTATCAACTACTGCAAATATGCTTGTGGAGGCCGATGCACATGAGCCGGACAAGGAACTTGAATTAGACTCAGACATTGAGAACTCCCAGGGTCAGTACTGTGGCTCATCTTGTTATTTTCTTCACTGACCTTGCTAGTTCCCGAATCAACTACTGCGAATATGCTTGTGGAGGCCGATACATTTGCTTTAGGGAGCAACACAACACGAATTGTAGAGCTTTTTCTGGAATCTGACTATCCAGGTAAATCTCATCCCACATTCTTATGACTATTACATATTGACGTCGCTAGTCCCCACATGGAGACAGAAGGGCATCTAAACGATGCAAACTCCTCCAATACCACCTTGAAACATCCTTTATAGCAATCTGTTCGCACTTACCCAGGAGCAACGACAGGGTCCGACTAACTTGAACGTGATCCTTCCAAAAGGGCAAGTCCAAAGAACACTGCTCAGGTGTATACGAAGCTACGGAATTCTACATGTATCTTACTTGTTTTTGCGAGTCAATATTTGCAGAGTTTGAAGAGAATATACAGAGAGGAGTGTGTATTGAAGTGAGGGAGATTGATGGTGTTAGTACGTTATCAAATTAGATCGTTTGGCATTTCTGATTGCTCGTGCGTGTGTCAATGTTGAGAAGCCTGTGACGCCTGTGACGCGAAAGCTCTTGTAATGATGAGTAATTATCCATGCACACTTTCCTGATTTCTTCTCTCCCTTCTCCTTGACTCTCCCTCATGATCAAGCAGTCCATGACACAATTCACATGGCTAATTAGAGCACTCTGTGTCTTCTCTGTTCTGTGTCCAATCAGTCAGTAGCTTGCTACAACATGGATCACCCTGTCATGTGTGGTTATTACATTCCAAAAAGAGTTCTTGTTGTGTGATCCATTTGTGATGTTGGTCTGAGAGGTTAATGCAAGGATTGCCACTATTCTGTCGTCCAAAGCCGATGACGCAGGGTGCTTCTATGTCTCCATGCCTATGTGACATCTTTGGACATTTCTGTGCATTTCTGTGCATTTCTGTGCATTTCTGTGCATTTCTGTGCATTTCTGTGCATTTCTGTGCCCCTGCCCTTATGATGGATGATGCCCTCATGTGGAGGGTGACATCCTTGGGCATCTTTGGGCATTCTTGTGCATTTCTGTGTATTTTTGTGTATTTCTGTGCCCCTACCCCATGAAGGAGGGTGGCCTAATGGAGGGTGACATCCTTGGGCATTCTTGTGCATTTCTGTGTATTTCTGTGCCCCTGGCCCTCATGATGGAGGGTGACATCTCTCGGTATTTCTGTGCATTTTTATGCATTTTTGTGTCTTTCACTCATGGATTGTGATATCTGTGGGCGTTTCTGTCGCCCCTGTATACCTACCTAGTTGCCCCTTGTCTTGAGATCCCGGTTACCCTAGCCAGTGACCATTCTGGCAACCCATGACAGAGGCAGGGGGGGTCTTGGTAGAGTAATTCACTCACACTGCAAGCCTACAGCTACAGAAATTCTGTCCTTGAAAATACCTAGGTAATTTGATGTCAACTGGTACTTTGTCACTTGAGCGTGACTCCTGAAAGTTGACTTTGAAATTGAGTTTGCTGGATTCAAGTTAATACTGCTGAACTCCCCGCCCTTTTTGCAGTGGGTGCATGTCTTGACGGGGAGGCGTAATATGCGCCCTGTATGGTAGTTTTGGCGGGCCCATCAGAGCCTCAATAGACACTTACATAAGCATCGGGCCCCTCCCAACCATGACGTCCCTACCTGAGCCTGCCTTAGCCAATTCGCTTTCCCATTTTATTCCTCCGCTACATCACCCACTCTTAACACATTATTTTGTGAATTAGCTTTGTGCACAGGAAGTGGATCAACTCCGCGAGTACCTACCTAATGGCCGCAAGACGAGTTTTCCTGAGTGTCTCTGCAAAGAGTAGTCATTGGCCTCAAGTTTGCGAGTCGGCCGAAGAGGCTGTTCGGATTGCGGTGGAGCTGATCAAGAAGGAGAACATCATTACCCAGTGGGGCGTTCCGAGACTGCTGGTGGAGGAGAGATGGGGCTCGAGGACTCACATCGTTTTTGATATTCTGCACGACACCTACAGCTCCCAGGAGGCCCATCTCCCAGGCCACGGGAATCTACCTGTCATTGCGGTATGGTTGAGCAAGAAGGAAGTTGTGCAAACGGCTTCCGAGGGCATACAGAAAAAGGTCAACGACGAGGTCTGGGAAGTTCACAGGTTGTCTGGCAAGGGGAGTGAACCGCCTTTCTTTATTGATCACTCAGGCGGCAAGGTGCCCATATTCATGAACCCACGCACAACAAAGACGTCGTAGGGAACGTCAATTCGAAGAAATCCACACTTGCTTCCCGAGATCTTATGTCTGTGATGAATCGCCCTCGTGGCTCGCCATGCTCTTATATCGGGGAGGCTTTCCATGTCTTTGCACACTCTTGGACACCATGGGAGAATAGCCTGGTAGGGAGGGGTATTGCCAAATTGAGCAGCGCACATGCGACGAATGCTAGCGTACTCCACGATCAAGTGTGTGATGCAGGATGGAGGGCGCAGTCCACACTTCCCGCGCCTCTTTCTTGCTGATGCGACCCTGCCCAAGCAGTCAATGTACCGACAAAGCTGTCGCTCCGCAACATCCTGGTCCCAGCGGGTGGTGTTGGGATCAACTAGAGCGGAAGATATGGCTCCCCTAATAGACCAAGACCCGTTCCTCGAGCGCGATTTAAGATCCCATCTAGGGGCAAGGCATGTTGCGCACCCCAACGAGTCGATGAATGGATAACGGGGTACACTTACAACATCTAGAAGCCTCGTCAAACAGGCGTGCACTAAATCATTCTCAACATTACATTGCTCAGACCCCTTTTAGCACATTTGAGTGACCAGAGTTGATTGGGCTCGGAGTTTACTATTGGAGGGGCCCGCGGGCTGGCCCGCGTGTGTACGTTGTTGACTGCATGGTCGCATGGCGTCCATGAATTCATCAGGACTAGGATTGATCCGCCATCCGGCGCTATTCTCGCTCATATCCCGCCTTTGCCATTGGAGCCGTCGCTACCGCCGGCGTCGACGCAGTCGAAGTCGGACTTAGATCCATGTGCAGGTGACGAAAACGCCCGGAAGATGATGGGTCAAGTGAAGGACCTTTACCATTATTACCGATCTCACAACAATTTCCCTGCCTCGAGCACCTATGTCGTTTGTGCATTATATCAGAACGAGGTGGCACTGCCGAACCAGCTGGCTATAGTGCAGGAAGCCTTTCGACAGATGAGACTGGACCTGATACACACACTTACGACGTGCCCGGAAATCGCGCTATTCCTGGCATTGCCACCTCGTTCCTCGACGGAAAGTTGCCCTCTGTCTGGGTGGAGGACAAGCTAGTTGCAGGCAATCTTCCTGTCGAGGAAGGAGACGCCATCATGAGTCAAGATCCAGGACCGTCCATGAGTTCTGGTCAAAGAAATGTGGCACAGAAGTCAACCTGGTCAGGGGGAGGCAAGGCCCCGGCCCCTCCGTGGGAACAGAAAGAAAAATACGGTGTGCCAGGTCTCTTGCCCCCGGACCTGGCGCGAACGCGGGGTCCCCCAAGGCGCTTTTCCCCTGTAGTTCTTCGAGACCCGCAGGATAGAGGTCTACCCCCTTCTTGATGAGGCCTATATCTTCGTCAGAGTGCGAATTGTCTAGTTATGGGCATTAGCTCATCGTTGTTCTATC
>NW_026517108.1:0-11696 GCF_026229845.1 Diaporthe amygdali
GAGGCCATCTGGAGTTTTTCTTGGCTTTCGAGTCGTTCACGACTCCGACATCCATCTTGCGTTTCGCGATAGAGCCGACGATCGGTTCATTAGGTCTCGTTAATGGTCTCCGCTGGCGTACGGGACTCGACTTGTAGACTTCCGGAAAAGTTGACAGACTGTCGCTGAACCTCGCAAACCAGTCCAGCACATCAACCTGGTTCGCGTCTTTTGGCCATCCCGTCCATCCATCATCAAAGAGCGGAGTGCTGCCTTTGATGCACTGCTTGAAGAACGCAACGGACACTGTCTCGAGATCGGCCACACCTCCGAAATATGACCCGTCGAATTTGCGGAGCCCGACATGCATAGCGCCGAGCTCCTCCTTCAGCACATCATCCACATACTTGCGGTGTTCCGATGAATCCGCGAAGCTACTCGTGTTGCGGAGCCACGGGGTCTGCTGGAGAGAAGAGGCTATCGGTCGGGGAGGGGGTGTTGATTCAGTGACGACGTCCTGGTTCCAGATCTCGCTGTCCGCTTTGTCGGCAAGGACGGCATTGACGAGATGGCGGATAAGTCGAAGTCAAAATTATCAGAGTTAACTTCATCGTTGAATTTCGATAGGTCGCTGAAGAGATTCTTGCCTCCGCCATGGGAAGGGAGGACGCGAGAGGTCCGCAGAACTTGCAGTACGAGGATGAGATCGAGAGTCAGGTTCTGAAGCCCTGCATCATGATTAGCCGGATACTTCCACAACAGCCAGTAAGTCATACCCTCTCGCGCAAGCTGATCAAACGCGTCTGGAGTGCAAGATATGCTCTTGTCTTCACAGATTGAGATGAAGGAAGCACGAAAAGCATCAAGACCGATACCAATAATATTTCTGTTTCAAACCATGTCAAAAACATGTCCAATGCACGGAGTGCTGGCGTAAAATGAACAGGCTAGCACCAGCGAGTGCTTACAATCCCTGGGGCTGTGCATGTGGTCCCAAGTTGGTTTACGGTCATGCTCTGGCAAAATGGCGACGCGAGCGAATAGAGGAAATTATGAAGCAAATACCTGGAGGTTGATTCTACTGTATGCACGTTCCATAGCCTCCGTAGTTTAGTCAAGCATGCGATATATATGTATCCTCGCGCAGAATCTGTGGATGGAATGCCAAGCCAAACCATATTCAAAATTGACGAAAAGTAAAGAGCCGTGCGTTTAGTGGCGAAGGTAGCATGGCTCAGCAACAGAGACAGCCCCAAGGCATACGGATCGATGGTAGTATATCTCAACAAGGGGGCAGACGCGCAATAGGCTCGCAAGCGGGTCTTGCGAGTCTGACCCTAACCCTAGCCTTGGTATATCTCGTGACTCCCACACATCAGTCAAGGTATAATGATAACCTCTAATAGCTCCTCGCTATCCCCGAGTCCATTGTGCAGTATTTGCATGCGATCGAGCCGCACTTATGGCTGGCATGATCCTGCGTCAGTGTTAAAGCACCTTTTTAAACATGACCCCATATCGGCGACACAGATGTTCGCCATCGTATCTCATGCTTCGTTGCCCTCCAATACATTAGGGCCACGTTACCAGAGCAGCAAAACAAGGTCTCAGATTTTGCGTCCGTGAGATTAGTTTATAGCTGAGTATATAATGTGGCGGTATTTCCCGACATCTATCTGTTGCATTAATTTAGCCTTGTACAAGGTTCGCTCTGGCATTTTTTGTGGTAGGTGTATGCTGTTCTCCAACTGCATACCGCTTTGAGAGGCTCGATCTTCCCGAAGATTTTTCTCCACCAAGGATGGGAACCTGGCTAGCCTCTCTAGGTGCAGCTATATGAATGTCTAGCCGCGCTAGGTACTTGAAGCAGCTCTTTAGCGCATCTTCCTGGAGCAATCTAGGGGGGACACAAGGCGATTGAGGTACGAAAATGGAGTCCAGACAGAGGAAGGCTATGAGCTGGAAGTTTCGGCCGGGAGAGTCTTCATTGGCGGAGCGTGGAGTGTGAGTAATATTCGTTAGGCAGCAACGCCGAACTCTGGTAACAAGTGAAATCATCTCCAGGTGCATTTGTGCTCTCTGGTTGCAGTCGTGTCTTTGAGGTGTATTCACGCCCTTTAGCCCTTTAGCCCTTTAGCCTTCTAGGTGCATTTGCGGTTCTTAACCCTTTGGCCCTTTAAATGCATTTGTGCCCTCTAAATAAGTATTCCCAAAGTACTGTTTAAAAAGGACAAGTTTAAATATTTTACAATGCGTGGTAGTTTTTCTTTGCTTAGTCAGAAATTGGAGAAAAGATACTTTGGGTGGGCTAAAAAGCTCATTATAAACTGAAAATATATCGTGAACTTTTGGCTCACCCTTTCTACTGGGTGGGCCAAACGAAAAAGCTGGGTGGGCCGTCGTGAAAAGTTGGGTGAGCCACTTATGGCTGGGCTGACTGATAAAACACGTTACTAAAAATTGACAGAATCTACTCAATTTGAATACCCTGTTGGGGGAGGAAGCCCAGATTGGGTCGACGGATAATCAAAACCACATATGCATTACGTTCCTCGGATTGCAATTTTGATGTGGCTCATCCCTCCACTCCAACTGCAAGATGGACAATATGCAGGCATGGATAGTGAGGGTGTTGACTGGAAGGTGGGTCTGGGATTTGTCGCGCCAGATTGATCCCGAGCCGATGTGAAGATCTGTTCTTATACTTACAAAAGCTTGCGTAATTACACCTCTAAATTTCCTTTCCCATTTATATGCAATTAATATTCACGTCGATTCTTTCATTGTCAGCAATTCTATGGCCCTCCGCATCCACGTTGCTGCTGTCTTATTTGATGTTCTTGGATCCCGAAATAGACCTCATATTGAAATATAACATCATTGGCGGCGAGGTTAGAGCCTCGCTGGAGTCAGGCTTCGGCCGAGGCGAGGCCCTTGGCTTGCGATTGGCTACCTTCGTAGCT
Source organism: Diaporthe amygdali (assembly GCF_026229845.1). NCBI lineage: Eukaryota > Fungi > Ascomycota > Sordariomycetes > Diaporthales > Diaporthaceae > Diaporthe > Diaporthe amygdali. The sequence continues at coordinate 2,943 of NW_026517108.1, forward strand.
GGTGCTACGTATTGCGGAGGTTCAGAACGACTGTGCTTTGTTGCTGAGTCAGATACTCTGGCTTCTCGTCTCCATCCTCATCGACATAGCGAACTCGCTTTCGTACAGCATGTGTAGGCTTTGGATGCTGGGAGTTCTCGCCAGGCCGGACTAGCGGAAACGTGTCTGATGGGACCATGGAGACCACCAGCTCGCTGACACGAAAACTTGGGGAGACTTTGTTTACATGAATGCCGGAGGAGCTGCTGACACTACACCAATAACTCAGGGTTTGGCGTACTCCTATCGGAAGACATAGGCGTCCCCGACCACCGGCGAAGCGTAATAAAGATGCGCGCAGGAATAGCCTTGCTCAAAACACGGCTACTAATGGTCCTAATCAACTTAGAGTTGGCCGTGGACACACGGTCCACTTCGCAGCATGGCTGGGCGGTTTCGGAGCTGAAGACGGTTATCTGACAAAAGGAATGCATTGCAGTAGTGTTGTGGATAGGTACATAATTGATGGATCGACTCAGCCCAACGTGACGAGTAGTATGATGAGTACCGCTAGAAACCATCGCCATCGAGACTCCTGCCGGCCACTGTGATCCCGATTGCACCGCTTGCAGCGGCAGCGAAAATCCACGATTCTGTGCTGGTCCACTGTCATGGGTTGGATAGATTCACACACTGGCTTGATAAGTTCGAAAACCAATTCATCATGATCCAAAAGCACCGCATTGATCAGCTCTGAAAAACAGTCCAACCAATAGAAGTTGCCGCTCCAAAGCTCATCAGCAATCCGTCTGGTGACCTCTTCGAGGCGCCCAGCATGTGTTCCATTCCGTAATATCCTCGGAAGGTAAGGGCCCATAGCACCGAGACGTCTGTAGACTTCCCCGAATTTCTCGTGGATATAGCTGTCGGGCAGATGAAACTTTTCCGTCTCTCGGTTTTGTTGTTGTATGAACCGGCCGTAATGCTCTTTTGCTCCTTCAAGCCAGTCGTGGATGACATCGACAGTGCGTACCCACTGAATAAGTTTGGATACTTCATGATCCTTCCAGAAAGATGGCCCCAAGGACTCGTACAGTCTGTGTCGGAGACACTGAAAACCTCCAGCATCCTCGAGGTCCACATTGATGAATTTGGCGGATTGCATAGTGATTGGTTTGGTTTGGTAATTGGTAGGTCAAATGAGGTATTAGCGAGGAACTCTGCCATGTCACAGTCAGACTGATAAAAGGAGGGGGATCGGGCCTTTTTATAATTCGAACGACATCACAGTGGTCACCATCAAAAAGCACCATACTCAGGATATTCCTGCGGCTCGACAGGCAGATGTGCATAGTTCTTTATCGGCTAGACAAACGACAAGCAGCCACTCGGGGTGATTTTTGCGGCTTGACCCGACGAAAATAGGCTACCATAAGGCAGAATCAGTATCACGAGTCTAACAAAGGTACTGTAGCATGCCGACCATGACAAAATTGAACCTGCCAGTGTACGGATCACTTGTGACCCGCAGTCCAAGTTTATCTGTGCATCGTCCCCATGTATGGAAGCCCTGCCCCGGACAGCCGGAGTGCAAAACAAACCGCACGTCGACCAAAGCCCTTTGCATTATAACCTGAAATATATCCAGAATCAGTTTCTGGTTCTAGTTTCGAGCCCAAGGCATAATTACGTATTGCTCGGTAAAAACACCAATTGAGAAGGGCTTGAATTTGTAGGAAAGTATCTCTAAGAGAGCCTTGCACACCCTATCTTCTTTGATGAGGTAGGTGAAGTGGGGTGAGAGGCTCAGGTGAAAGACATCGTCGATTTGTAACTCCTCAACTATGATTGCCGGACATGGGTCACGGGGTATGCTGCACATTTCGGTGTGATCATTCAGTAGATCTTCAACCTAAATTTGGCCTGCCCCATGGCCGAAGCGCCCCTTGAGCTTGACTCGACACAGCTACGACCATTTGAGCAGGAATGAACAGGAAAGTATGGCCTGGCCATAGGGAATACCTTGTGAGACTTCTTAACATACATTCTGAATAAGGGGAAATAGCGATTTTTCTGGCCGGGCAACGATCCCTCGGATCCGCGGTCAGCTGGATATAGTGTGCTCAGCGGAGCGACGGTGAGCTAATCGTCCGAAACTTGGCAGATTGGACGTCTAACTTTCGGTGATTCAGTGACTTGGCTAGGAAGAAGGAATAGAAACAATTTCTTTCAATGTCTCTTCTACATTCACTTTCCACCCTGGAGCATCTCGAGAGCTTCACTCACTGCCCCGGCAGTCATATGGAGTATCTTGACCATCGTCTCGCCTCGCGCTCGACAGATCATTGTATCAGAAAGACCAACCGTGGTACGATCAACCTAAATTTGGAACTAAAAGATCCCGTGACAATACTTTGCCAGACTAAATTTGGGCATCCTTCCATAAATATAGTCTGGGCTATACAGTATGATGAATACTTAAGCCGCAGTTTAAATATGTGATGCGACCTCCAGGAATCCGCATCGGGATTTGGCCGGGCTAGTAGCCCTTTTCCTTCATCAGTCTTAGGAACGAAACGCCATTACTGTAACAAAGAAGATTGCACCGAAATGTTCCGTATCTACAGGATCTTCACATTTTGTGTAGGCATTCGAATTTGTTGATTGTGCCCGGATGGGGTCTACACTGCTATGCGCTTATGTTAGTGTGAATGAGAATAATTATGATCGGATCCAGTGATACTGTACAATAGATGAGTGGACCCTAATTCCGATGAAGGCGATGGTACAGTACGATCCCCACAGATCCTTCCAGAATCCACGTGAGGAACCCACGAAGAGGACAGCCAAGATACAGGTCAGTATGATATTGTACGATAGCCGAGGGGAAAGGCTGTTTGTTAGAGAATTTCTTTTGTTGATACAGGAAAATAGACATTGGACTGTCGCCTGCACCCTTACACTACCCTACACAATCAACCAACCTCCTTCTTTTATTCGTCAGCAATTGCGTGCAATCGTGATATTTGTTCTGTGATCGGAGCCCAGACAGTTCTCCATGCCTCCATTCAGCTTGGCGGAACGGGGCCTCCACAATCCTCGTTCTATTCCTGTGGTTGCATTTTTTTAACACGTGGAAGGGCCATAGATTAATCGTGGTGCCAACGGCGAGTGACGAGGAGTGGGTAGACGCTAAGCATAGCTATGATTCTTGAGGACGCATAGGAGGGTCTGCTGAGGGCTCGAGATTTGATGTGAAAGATTTGATTCGTCACCAGGTATATAGCCATGATCATTTTCAAACTGGGTCACCGATTTACTTGGCCATTTCGGGTTTGGTGCAACATAACATATGTTTCGCCAACTTTTCTCGTCAAAAGCAGCATCGCTGCATTGGTTGAGACTGTTCGAACTTGGTGCCGGTCATTCGGTATTATAGTTCGGGTTTGATCAAGCCACTGAAATCATTTTTTTTTGTGAGGCGAGAGCAAATGTAGGAACTTGTGACGGAAAGTCATCCTCCACTCTTAGGGGACAGGTCAAGACTAGCTCCCAACATATCTAGGAAAATTACTCACGGCCACAAGGAGGTCCAGAATGAGGTCGAATCACCTAATACGGGCCTGGCTCCACCTCATCCGTGCCCAGAGGTGTATCGATGGCGAAGGTCTGAGCTATGATGTCCCTGCAACACAGGTGCATTTTCACCTCGATGCTTCTGACACAGCCGCTTTATTGCTTCGCGATTTTTTTTAAATGTATCTATTTATCTCCAAACATGATCATTAAACTGGCACCTTCGTATCAGAGCTGTAACGGATGAGCTTCATCACTTCTGTAGGTCAACTTGCGAGATCTTAGGCGTCTTAGACGATCACGAAGTGCGATGCACACCAGTTCTTTGCATTGATGTATTCCGCAAACGTCATAGGACCAAATGTGGACCGCTGGGCAAAAGCCTCCTAGCCATCAAGCTCATTGCCTTGATCAGGGCCAGACCCTTAATTCAGGCCGATGTGTGGCCCGAAAATCAGATAATCCCTGTTCTGCTGCACCCAGAATGCGAACAGCTTCATTGACCTGCTTGTCTGCTATCGAGGCGCGTCCAAGGTAATGCGTAGCATGTAGTATGATACTGAAAGTCTAGCATGAGAGAGGCCTCAAACCTGGCCTCTCTATAGGTTGTTATCCGGCTATAAGAAGTCAGCGCATGGGGATATTTGCTCAATTTTATGACTCTAATCATCAATATAATTACGACGACCATCTTTCTCAATGACGGCCAGCAACTTCACCGCGAAGGCCCCTGGCCAGGCGCAGAATTTCCTACCTTGCGCAATGCTTGAAGCAGCGGCCGCCGGTACCAAGAAGATAACAATAGCCCAAAGAACCCACGCGCAGATCTGGACTACTTATTTCAAGTCTGATGTCTGGTTCGAGGCTGCTAGAGCCGTCCAGGCAGATCCTGTCCTCATAGCACAAAGCTTTGAGAAGGCTTCGTATGTTGTGCTGGCCTCGCTTGACTGGACAGGGGATTTGAAGTACCGGCTGCCATCCGGCACCACTATTCTCGACTATCTTCATCCAGGTACCTACAAAGATGGCGAGTATACTCTGAATAATGGCGCCATCATCAATATCTGGGAGGCTATGGAGGGCAGTGATTATTCAAAGGTCCGAAATCTCGACGAGCAGCTGGCGAGAGGACGGGAAGACGCTCAATGGCAGACTTCCATGGTCTATCTGAATACTCCGGCGATCCATACTCTAGTTTGCAAGAAACCTGAGCAGAAGTCAAGGAGGATGATAGTCCGCACGAACCATCCTAACCCCTATGGAGGCGGCCCGGTCGATTGGCTCTTGGTTGATGGCAAATACCAACCAGGCTTCAGGCAAAAGAAAGTGGACATGGTTGAGTCTGAATTCAAAGAACAGAAATAAGTGTGGACAAGTCAGGCGTACAACGTCCGAGCTCTTTCCACTTGCGAGCACCATTTGGGTACTCTTCTACTGAGGCATCACGAATGACTTAGAGTAGGGCGTGTTATCACCGCACCTTTCCGTGATACGCGAGGTGGATGGTGCCTGTCAACCCTTTCATGTAACAAAATGGACCAAGTGCTTTACAGCACGCGAGTTCTCCTTCGGTAAATACTGGCACTGATCGGTAGTTTTTCGAACCCGCAGATGAAAGAAGGAACTAAGTTAGGAAGGAACCTCGCCTTGGTGGCGAGCGGGTGATTAGCAGTCTCAAATGCAGAAATGGGAAGCCACATAGCGCAATTTGATCAACAGTGGGATTCTGCTTGTTTGTGAATTAGATTGGACAATCTGGGAGCAAAATGTCTTGAGTCTGGCGGCTGCGCTGTCGACATCCTCATCTGTCTAGCCCTTGTTGATAAAGGGATTGCTACGATAAGCCCGCGGTTTCTTGACGAAGAACGCCTTCTGCTCTAGTTAGCCGTGCAATGCAATTTCCGTAGCTTTTTCCTGACATCTTCGAAAGACATTAGTAGCACCAAATTTGCAGATTGCGCGAGTCGCTGAGGCCTATATTCTATATCGAAATGGATATCAAGATACGACAACGCCTATGGCAGTTACACGCAACCGGCGGGCTCCGAACGAACCTATGTAAGTTATAACGGTAAACATTTGTGCTGTCATCGAATGGTGCAATGCTCCATTTGAAGTCAGAAATCACAACTTATCTCAAAGCGTGCATCAAATTGTACCGGACGGGTTTACAAAGATTTTGCCCTACGCCGGGTCTCGGGTCGTTCCCATAGAACCTGAGTTATCCTTGTCAATCTATTTTCGAAGTCAACCGACTCGAGCTTGAATGATGCAGAGGAGAGACGATGAAATGGTCATTCAAACCAACGGATAGTAAATTTATGGGCAGCACAGGAAATAGGCTGATTCAGGCTTATGTGATTTGTGGAGCTGATGCTGCTCGCTAGAACCAGTGGTTTCAAGGCCCGTGACAGGTCCAAACATGCCCATCTTTTCCACCGCACATTCGTCGCATGCCACAATACAAGAGCGACTGAGATCATCCCTTCGCAGCCCATCGTCCCTATTCGCTAAAATCTCCCCCACTTTCAAACACCATTCTCTCTCCGGCGAACAAAATGTATCACTCAGTATTTCTAAAAGCAGAAGTCGCTAAAATAAGGAATCGCAATGCAAAAACAGCGAGCACAGCCGCTGCCCAGAGCTGGACTATCCCTGACATATCGGAGAGACCAGTGGAAAGGTAGGTGTAGATATGTACCATCCAAAAAAGCGCGGTGAGCCCAGCCAGATATGACAATGGGTGCTGGATCACATCGGTTACGAGTGGCTTAAGCACAGGAAACCACGTTAAAACAGCAACAATCATCCAGGCCGAGAAGAACATGGCGATCGGCAAGACCCCACTTGATTCTCGAGATCGGAAGGCCAATGAGCCCAGGTAGAGGAAGCTTGCATGAAACTTAGGATTGTTAGTGTCCGCCATCAATAGTCGAAGGAGAGGATCGTACCAGGATCCGGATTGGAAATGGGTATGCTGTCGACATTCTTGTAATGTTATTACGCAGTCAGACTTGGTCAATTGGGACGGTTGAACATTTCAGATAGTCAAACTGTATGCAGACTATGCTTCACCTTTTATATATTTGTGTTAGACGTATAGGCTGCGACGGCCAAGTGCAGACCGCTTTAGGACCCTAGTGGGGATTGAGGGTGGCCCTTCGCTGTATATTGGGCCACACCAGCCCAGTGAGGAGGGACCAATACCAGACCTGTCCACGGGTTCAAAGATATTACAGGTCAGGATGTGGAACGGCCTTCAAAATACATTTTCTTGCACCTGTGCCGGCTTTGGGTCCTCGCTATAGTATTAAGAGGTATGACAGATGGTGATTGAGTGGCTCTGAGCCTACCGGCGTGATCAGTCCGCGCTCTGACCCGCAGACCTTGTAATAGAGTGTTCATCCCACTACCGGGACTCGCCGTCCTCGTTGACTGGATGCAAAATAGCACTCTCAATGCAGAACAAGCCATCGCTGCCTAGAGCTTAATTGGCAAGGGAAATTCATTGTACCTTTGACGAGTAGAGACTCATTGACGGCTTTGGTGACTAGTCACATATTCATAGCTCGGACATCGCGATGCCCATATCGGGCCTGCATCTGGGGCCTAGGTGATTAAATTCATGTAGAGACTAAATCAAGCTCTCACTTCGTCATTAAAGCTGCCTAATTTTAGACTCTGACCGAGCACAGCCCGAAACAGGGGATCAAAGAGCAAAAGCTTAGATGAACATAGATTTCGGTCCTCCCTTCACAGAAAGGGGGCATGTAAGCCGTCACCTAACCCTAGGGCGGCGACAATAATAGATAAGAGATAACAGATCAGGGAGAGCAGCGCGGCGCTCCACTTTGAACTGATCGCCTTGCACAGGCCACGACTTGTCGCCGTTTACGACCTATCTCGCTGCGTTTATGATGAGCAAACGACGAAGCGCAACTCTGCTGGCCCAATTATGAGCCCTGTTTGGGCACAGCCGGCAGAGGTCGAATTGGTGGCGGACCAGGATATGCGGCAGCTGAGAGGGCCGCTGCTCGGGGCACGACATTGTGAATCTAACCGCTGCGAGAAATTCGAAGAGTTCAGTGCAGTTGCAGAAATCTTTGAGAGAATGTGAAGCAACGATGGAGACGCGTGGCATAAAAGCGAATCACATTCCGAGTCTAGCTCTCATTGGTCATGGATTACATTGAGCAGATTCCCAGGTCCACATAGAAAGTCAAAATGCCGACCTGCAACAATTGGAAGATTCAGCATCTGTCGATTACTGTACTTTACAGTACTCCTCTCCTTACGATAGAGTTTGTCCAACTCAATCCGATCTGCCCATTGGGCAGATTATGGGTAAGAGGGTAAAGCCACTGGATGGTCGCGAGGATGACATACAAGCCATTTTGCGCAGCCAATCAACCAGTTCTTCATCGTCTTCACAGTGATTATCCAGGAAAAATACTGTATCTTCAAGCACATGAGACTTTTCTCTGTCGAATATGTGTTGATGAATGAGTACTGCAACTGTAAGGAAGGAGAATCCGAGAAGATGATTTGTAGCTCCCCGAGATGGGTCCGCTTTGATGGTTGATAACGAGTTAAAGGACCAGGCCACCAAGGATCTCGGGAGTATGGAGCATGGAAGGAAGAGTTCGCCCATTTCTTGTCTTTCTCCGATGGCCAATCAATAGTGGACTCTGGGGCTGTTAAGTCAGAAGATCCAGGGTATCGGTGTAATGCGCGTATCAACCGAGTTGAGACTCGCAGATGCTGGTGATACTGTACTGTAAGAGGGCAAAGAACAGAATCATTAGGCGAAACTGGATCAAATACTTAGGTCAACACCCGCATATATCTAATTGTAAAGACAACCTATGGACCAGGCATGCTCGCTCTCTGACTGTTCCCTAACCTTTTCCCAGCCTATCCTACCTTGCCCACCCTCGACTAGTTGCTTGAATTTAGCTTTAGGTCCAGCTCCTCGTACTCCGTGAGGTCCTTGACAGAGCATGCCCCTGTGCTCACAGGAAGTTGGGCTTTAAAATCTCTCGGGTCCTCGATGAAACAGATCTTGGTACCGTTCAGCGACGGCAGGTCTTCCTCCTGGTATCCCACGATCCCGCTCGCCTCGGCCTCGGAGTGTAGTTTCCTCCACACCTCAGCCGCTGTGTCGATATTTTCCTCGGCCACCTTCAGGTCATGTAGTAA
>NW_026517109.1:0-11568 GCF_026229845.1 Diaporthe amygdali
AAGGAAACGGAAACTGGAAGATATTTAAAGCGTGATTCGCGATGGTTCCAACCGAGTCTATTCCAATTTGTAAGTTAGAGGATTTCGCATCCTGCCGATCAGCCTATCCCTCCTGGCTAAAGCTATAGCACAGGCATGTTTGGACTACTAGGGATCCGATGTGGGCTCACTGCGTTCTCTGTGCGTCAACCCTGTGCACTTTTGATTCAAAAGGTAGCCGCTCCGTGCTGTCGGTCATGTGAATTCAGGTCCACGCCTGGGGCAGTTCGACTTGGTTGCGAAGCCCGACTTCTCGCGCACAGCTGGTTTGATGAGCAGAATTTTCGCGTGGCCCAACCAAAACTGCTCACCAGGAGTAGAGTGGGTGACTTGCGTGGGTTGCACGAGGAGCGGAGCCCCAAGGGCCACAGGCCGCTGCTACGCACTGATGGATAGTTGCGACTCCTGTTGGCTTGTTCAATCCATTGGCTTTCCACCATTTTTTGGGCCGCGGATTGGTGCACTAAACCAAGAAAGGAGGGAAAAATCAATCGAAATCACTCAATTCCTGCATCGTCCTGTGAGGCGTGACGTTACCCACAGACTCAAGTACATGAAGCTTTGGTACACGTACCAAGTGCTGGTGGACATTGGTCGGCGTTCTTTGAAATCAAGCGTTCCCGATTGCCAAGATGCTGTAAGCAGACGACTAGATATACAAGTTGGGCCCTTGGCCCTATTGATATACTCCTCTGTCGTGCGGAAAGTAGAATATGCCAAGATCCCTGCTCAGTAGCCACCAAATAGGACACCTGCAGGCTCCAGTACAAAACTAACGCAGTAATGCAGCACGCACATCCGCGAATGTGCACTAACGCGAGGTTCAGTTCTGGGGTTTTCGAGACCCGTATCATCCAGCTCCATCCTTTGCTCGATGCAGGGATGCCCGCAGCAGGGCCCACACACTCTCAGTCGAGCTGGCTAGGACCCAGGTCGGGACTAACGTCTGCCCCCCACGCATCCTACCGTAGCCTTGGCTTTCGAATTCAGGTAGGACTGGCCCTTGCAGTGTAGACGGCAATCCGGGGGCCGTCGATAGCCCAGTAGCGTCAGTCCGGGGTGTCATGAATGTGCATCATCGCCATATCTATGACAATTTTAGCAGGATTCTCAGATACATGCCCTTGAAAAAGCGAATGGCAACTTATCGGCCAATGGCAGCGTGTACATCGGCTCAGGACCCAGCCGGCTTTTGCTAAGTGCCAGTATGCCACATTGGTCCACTCGTGCTTGCCAGAAAATGGTTAAGATGTCGAGTTCTCTTATGGTTTTCCCACGTTCAACACCACCTGACAGCGAATCCGAGAACAGGACTCTGTCTTGGCTACCGGCGTCAGACAGTCCATTGCCAGGGACCCCGAGAACATGGTCTCTCGTCTATTGCGGAAAAGATGAAGCCTCTATCATCGCCACTTCCAGGACTCTCGCCCCTTCAGTCGTCATCCCAAGAAGACAACTTCATGTTTCCTACAACGAAAGTCATTAGATCAAAATTGAAGAGCAACGAGTCTCCATGCGGAAGTTTGGACCGTCCATTCGAGATCGTCTCTTCCAGGTCCTCCTCGGCAGCAGCAACCACTGTCGAGTCTATGGAGACTCAAGCCAGGTCTGTCCTCGGTGGATCGTCAGAGAGACCCTGCAGCGAGTCAGGCCTCAACAACGCAAGGCGACCCACAGTCGTACCCAAGAAGAAAATGTTCCAGCTTGGGGATTCTTCAGAAGAGGACAGCTCAGTCAAAACCGCGCTCAAGTCTCGACATCGTGGTTTATTGAGTGCTCCAATAAAACAAGGCTCATCCCCCAACAGCCCAAAAATAATTATCAAGTCTACAACCGCATCCATCCACGAGTGCGAGGGAAGCTGCTTTGATGAGTGTGCTATTGATAATGATGATAATGATGATTGGGAAGATTCGAACAAGAAGGTGAGCAGCAAGAGTGTTGTGGGAGAGAAGAGGATATTCTTCCGGGGCGTCATCAGAGCCAACCATAGCTCCGGCCGATCTCTCATCACTTCAGGCCTCGAGTCGATACAGAGTCGAGGTTCACCGCTTCAACATGACAACATGGCCTCCGAATCGACTTCGCCTTTGTCCCAATTTGGGAGGACTTCTTTCAACAGCCCTCCCTGGGTGGCTTCACCGGAGGACTCTGATAGATCACCTCTGGTGATTTACCCAAAGCCTCGAGGTTCCCCTCTGCGATCTGTCAATGAGACGCCTGGTCCATCGGCGCAGCCTATCCCACCCATCCGCAACGCTGTCAGCCAACCCATAGCCTTTTCGCCCAGGACGATCCGCCGCAACATGATGTCCACTGAGCTCACCGAGTCGCTACGCCGCCACATTCTTTGGGAGAGGTCACAGAAGACTTCAACAGCCAATGCCGTGCTCAAGCGTCGGCACACATCTCAAGACGTGGCCAACCTGAGCTCAAACCCACAACAGTCCCCCGGGAATGGATGCGACACCGATATCAATAGCAGGAGCTGGGATCAGGGCTTCACCTGGGAAGCCTTCGCCGGATACCACACCCAAGGCTGGTGAGCGTCGCAGACATTCCCCCGACACATCCCATGATGCATGTTTGTAAATATGAAGTTGGAAGTGACCTCAAGATAGGACGAGAAAATTAGAGTTCACTGTACCACATTCGGCTCTAGTCAGAGATCGCAGGCTCACGTTCGGTCCTTCGGAAGGTCGTAAAAGGGCCTTTATCTGAGAGTTGCAGCAGGTAACGCTTACACGAATCCGTAAAACAATGGTCAAGCCTAGTTCGAACGGAAGGGAAACATAATTGTATCACTCAACCGTCTATTTCAACGGGCTCATTGGGGCTTAACTGGACCTTGTTTTCATTAGTCTCAGGCTTTCCAGTTGTCTTCTAAGCCTTCAATTCTTTCTTCAGACACCTTTAATTGCAGCTCCTTCTCGTTATAATGATCAGAACTGGTTCCTCGCTGATAAACCTAGTGCGTGGGTCTATGTTCAGGTTGCGTTCCAGGTGATGATGTTCTGACCAACGTGTGACAATGGTTGATCGAGAGCTTTCCAGCTATTCATAGTGACATCTAAAAAAGATGCTGCGGAATACGGTTCGGCCGTGGCGCGATAGGGTGGCGATGAAGCCGTAGAAAGAACACCGGCCTGAAGGAGAGTTGGATAGACCTGGAAAGCTCCGTCGATAGCCCTCGTCCTCGCTGGGGCGGGCGCGTTGGGTGATTGTTTGCCAGGGCAAAGAGTGAACGAACATAGGTCTGACATCGTTACATGTATTTTTGCTGGACAATTCCAGCGTCGACAACTACAAACTGAAACTCGCATTGGCATAATGCTCGTGCTTGATCAAGCGCCTATTGATTGATTGAGTTTAGTCTATGCGCCCAAGGCGCCAGAAACCGGCTCGCGATCCGGCTCGCGATATGGGATGACGGCAGCCACCCGGCGCATAGAGCGTCACTTGGACATGGGTCAACACTCCCACCACCTGAGTGCAAGGAATTTCTATCATCGAGCAGGGGGGTTCTTCCAAACAAGTGTATCAAGCCGCTATTGTTCACAAACATGGGGGCTGACATCGCGCTAGCCGGGACATTCCTTGACAATTGATATTGAGTGCACGGATCACTTGTGACCCGGAGGTCAACCTGGTCCGTGCACACTTTTCTCTTCAATTTCAGATGATGGAAGCTCTCCTGACCTCAGTATTTGTCGAGACCTCCTCGCATGCTTTAGAGATGCCACGTACACTGCCGAGCCAACACAGCGTGCAGATCCCGGGAAGGGTCCTACTTTAATTTGCTTCTTGCCGAAGGGGTCGTATAGTTGATTACGTTAGCTGCAGGCAGCACCAAAACACGGCGCCTGCAGCGCCCCGTACGTAGATAGAAGAAATCAACAAAGCACCTACCCACACTTCGTCAACTTGCAGCTTCCTTAGTGAACGTTGTAGTGTTAATCCGTAGGAATTGTGACCTCGAGCCACAAGGGGACGTATGCAGCCCAACGCTAAATACGGCGTTCGATTTGTGGTTGTCGGAACCCGCATTGCTCAGCGCCATTGCATGCAGGGTGCTTCCCAGCCATCTCAGCCAAGCATTAGATTGCCAACGTCGGTCTCGTGTGATTGAAGCTTATGCGCGGTTCGATCCTGGGATTTTTGGTCCTTGCATGGCCTAGGCACGGCCGAGGGAGAGGAAAGGGTGGAGTCCCTGTCGAACCTTGAAATACTGCACTACTGCTTTGCAGTACAAGCTCTTCGAATATGTCCTCCTGCGTGAGTATACGGAATATCCATCCCAGGTCAGACAGACTCACCCCGCATTCTGGGGCGGATAGGCGCACCCTGGGACAGATAGGCGCGCCCTGGAGCGGATAGGCGCACCCTGGGGCGGATAGGCGCACCCCGGGACGGATAAGCGCACCTCAGGTCGGAGCCCACACCAAGAGCGCCTATGGTGATAATCTGCTGGAATTTGTACCCTAGCATTGTCCATTCTTTTTGCCCACTAGTGAAGTAACAATCGCGTGATCCACGGTTGTGACTTCCAGAAAGGGTCTCCGCTGAAAAGAATGCACCAACACATCTCGTTAGCGATTCGAATCACGCCTAGTATGTGTAACAAGGGCGAAGGGCTTGCTGTTATAAATCAAATGAGCGATTGGATTGAGATGGAAAAAGTAAATAAAATTGAGGAACAAATTAATCAGAAATGCTTAACACGCCCGAGCTCTCGAATACGTTTTGTCACGCAGAAGCTCAATACTTGTTCAAGGTATGTCCTCGGGCAAGTGCTTTATCGTCCACCACCGCGCCCGTCTCTAGACGCTGCTACCACTACCACTGACACCTGGACCCTGCCCATTTCTCACTTTCAATGGTGCCATCGACGCTACTCTTTGCATTCAAGTCAGCCAGTAAACAGACACAGCAATATAGTGCCTTTTTACGCTGCTGACCACTGGTATTCTCCCTTTCTCTGGCTTACTCTACCCAAGCGTCGATTAATCTCGTGCTCAGCCCCCGTCCTGGAGGGTGACCGCTCTGCATTTCGCTACGGCACGCTGCCTCACGCCTCAAGTTTGCCTGCACATCTTCCCTTGCCTTACTCTACCTAAATGGACCTTATCTTACCTTGCCGGCAAAAGGTCCCGAGCTGGCGAACGCGACTACTATACTACATACCACTCGCTATCTCCTAAAGTTCAATTATAGCAGGCTACGGGTCCTCGAACACCCAAAAACAAAGGCGTTTTGACGAGATCCTGATCCCTGTCACCCATACTACTCAGAATCGCCAGAGCAATCCACAGCCCTCGCAAGCTCGCACCCGCCCCAAACACAGTGCGTCTATTCATTCACTTCCATCCCTTTTCCGACTACAGCACTTATTACCTGCTCAAAAAACTTTGTTTCTTTGAAGCATGAACCAACAGCTTCAGATGAAGCGGCGTCGCCTCTCGACCGATCCCTCCCCGTGGCCAGTGGGGCCATCACATCATGGCCATTCAATGCCTTTGTCCGAAGCCCACCATCCACACCCATCATTTCTTCCTCTTCCTCCCTCATCTCAGTCCTTACCCTCGTCGCATCTCTCTCACCCACCCCGTACCTTTTCCCATCGTCCTCAAGAATTGCACGCGCCTCACCAGCCGCCGCTACCTCAGCCGTGTGATGACTGCCGACAACATGAGCCTGAGATGTATTCTCAAATCCAGGACACCCATCACCAGCCCCCCTTCTCTCCAGAGAATCAACATTATCCGTTCTCTGGACATCAATATGCGGAAAGAGAGTTTGTGGTGAAGAGAGAATTCGCCAACGCCACGCTGCCTCAGCTAAGCAGGCACAACCCCACTAGCAGCAGCTCCGAACAAAGTCTCTCACCTTCCTCTTCAACTATCGGCCCTCATCCTCCGAGCCATATGCAGGGGAACAGGCACATGATTCATAATAATGATGCGGGGCAAGTGTACCAGTATGGGAGCTACTCTGCCCCGCCTCTCGCACCGTTGCCGTCTCGTCCTCAGCCACCACCTACCCCGTATGACCAGATGCCAATATACACCAAGCTACATAACACATATCCCATCACTTCATACACTATCGCGAGCAAAAGGAACTCTCAGAGAGCCTCGCAGGTATGTTCTTGAGAACTGGTATACTAGTGAAATTGATTGGCCGCTTATAGGATCGCAGGCATGTGAGAGCTGTCGACAGTTCAAGGCAAAATGCGACGAGAATAAGCCCTGCAAAAATTGTGTCGACAAAAGCATCAACTGTCAATATCGCGATTCAGCCCCCAAGCAGTAAGTGTATTCTGTCTTTGCCAGACAGTCACCAACGTTCTCTGACCCACGACACTAGGCAAGACAAGGCAACGCAAGATATAATAGATGTCATGAAGAGAATGCTGCAGTCGACAAACCAAAAGATTATTGCTGGTCTGGCTGAAGTGCAATCTAATATCCGGGACCTCAAGGGTATTCGACCTGGATCTCTTCACGCCCAGAAATCACTAGGATTGGATGACTGCGTTAAAGAAGAGCTGGGAGCAGTGACGCCACTATCGTTGTCCGAGGGTGAAGGCATACTTTGTTCGTCACCAGGAGACGCTAGCGAGAACAGCACACATGACCAAATTCTTGCAGCCAGACGCATGCGAGCATTGGGTAACGAGATGGAGAGCGAGGAATCTCCCGGAAACCCAGTCCAGCCGCTGCCAGTACCATTCCCCCACAATCATACAACTACGTCGGGACAACTTCTCAAGTGGCCAGCTGTCAGCAAGCTTGTGAGGCCGCTGCTGGATAACGAGCATATCAAATATGTCGAGGCCTACCCTCAGCGATACGAAGAAGACCGTGGCGAACTACCTCTTTTTGAGCGCGGTGAAGGGCCAACCTCGCTTGCAGGAAACAGCGATCTCATATATCATCGTGTGCAAATACCAGACGATGCGTCACTCAGCGATCACCCATCACCGCTAAGAGGTACCGACTGCGGTCTAATTGGAGACTCTGCCTCATCAGGTGTCTACCCGGCCGAGTCACGAGCGAAAAGTCGTTCTGAATGCGCATTGGATTTTAGCCGAGCGAAGGTCGAAGCTTACGTCGACGCCTATAAGAAACACATACAAAACATGCACCCCCTCATTCCTCCCGATGACCTTGATGACATGATTTGTGCATTCCTGGCCGAAGTCTTGAAAAACCCCAGTGGTATTGGAAAACACAGGCAGGTTGCCACAATCACCAAGCACCAGCAGAGGCCGGCTCAGTCATCATTTGAATACGTCAAGAAGCGCGAACGTTCACGTGTCGCTAGCAGTGTCCGGTCTGGATCGGCACCAGAGAGTCCGAAGCCCCAGCGCTCTGTTCGAAATGCACTGGTCTTGCTTGTTCTCGCCCTTGGAAAAATCTGCATGTGGAGAGACCGAAAGCTGCCAGACCCGCCGGAGAAAAGGGGACCAGATCCAGTCTTATCAACAATCCAGGGCTCGCCTTATTACAGTGCTTTCTCTCAGTCTTCTGGTCAGGCTGGATTGCCCTCACGAATGGACCAGCAAAGTTCGGGTGGCAGTCGACGCTCTTCAGCGCAGGTTTCTGGAGTGCAAGCACCAACAAGCGCCGCTTCTCTCGAGCCAACGAAGAGAAACAATCAAATCATACCTGGTCTCGAGTACTTCGCTTATGCGACTGATGTCTTGGGCAACCACCTTGGCAGTTACGAGTTGAACTATGTCCAGGCTCATGTTCTTGCGTGTCTCTATTACGGGCAGCTCGGACGCGTAATCCCAAGCTTTCGTCACATTAGGTTTGCAGGCTCTGCAATCGCTGACAAGCTTCAATCGTGAGTGGAAGCATAGTCACCCGCCGCCGAGAATGCCGACTGACGACCCCAGATCCATGGATCGATTGAGAAACACGGCCGCGCGGGCAGCCGCAGCACTTGAAAATCCCCGAACACACGTAACTATAGAACGAGATGTGATAGACACTAAGCTTCTTGTCGCCTTCTGGTCTTGTTGCCAATTAGAGAGGTAAATGATCCACACTGATCTCTCGTGGTCTGGGCCATTTTTCTGATTGCCGCAGTGACATTCTCGCTGAGTTGAACCTCGTTCCCTCTGGGATCCTCCAATACGAGAACATCCTGCCGTTCCCGGATCTCACTGTAATGCGAGAAAGGCTGGGCTTCTCAGATGAAGTTACGTACAGCTACGCTGCACAGCTGTACTTGCGGAAACGGCTCAATAGAATCTCTGGCTCTCTATATGATCCCGACAAGAAGCCAAACGCTGAGGCACAGAAGAAAATTCTGGCCGAGATTGAAAAGGACCTAGGAGAAAAAAGCACTGTGTGGCTAGGACCGTTCAAATTTGATAGGGACGCCCCGCCAGCGAGGGATATCCTATCAGCACGCATTAGGGCCACGTTCTGGGGTGCCAACGTCATCACCTACCGTCCATCGATAAAGACAGTGCTGGAATTTGGCCATAAGCGCCAGAATGATGTTTCGGCAGAATCGGAGGCAGTCCCGCACGAAAACGCGGGCGAATGGGGCACAGTGAGGAGCGACCCGGGAAGTCGGAGTGACATTGACCAGGTCGTTTTCAAAAACGCGAGAAAGGGAATCGATGCTGTCATCAAAAGTACCATGGCTTTCCATGGTCTGAAAGATAAACGCTTCATTATCACCAATGTTTTTGGAACAGCGCACGCGTATGTGTCCAATTGCCCCTGCCCCTGACAACTTATCTTGAGTTCTAACTTGATCAAGACAATGGGGGAATCTCATTACTCTTACAGCTGCTTATTACGATCCGCTCTTGGGGCCGTTCGTAGGGGAAGCCCAGCTGAGAGATCTCCTGAGGAGAACGATCGATTGGTTAGAGATTGTGGCCCAGGACCCCAGCAGTCTGGCTGTTGATCTTCGCATCCTCCAAGGCTTGTATGATGGGTTGCGTAGTAAGGAGCAGCTGGCTCGCATGAGACCAAACCTTATTCGGCCAGGACTCTAGACAACATCCATATGTAGTTGTATGCATCCAATGGACCGACACTTCACTCGGGATCCAACCTACTCTCACGGATGTGTGGACTCGTGATATCACAGTCCCAATTTAAGGTCCGAACCGAAACTGGACATCTTTTTGTCGGTAGCTGAAGGTTGGGCCGTCTTCAGGTCAAGGGGCCCTATACCGGACCTGAGATTTTCAGGTCCAGGACCTTCGACCTGAAGGTCACCACGGGTGGCACACTTGGATGAGAGCCGAACAAGTTGCAGATGAGTATAGTAGTATTTATAAAAGTCTTAAATATAAGGCCACTCACTGTATCGGAGATCACAGAAGCCTTGCTTATCGATGTCCAGTCTCCTGATCCACTGGTGGACGAGATGCCTGATTCCGTTGATGATTACTACATCAAAGAAGCAATCACCAATCTTTGTGGATCGCTAGTGGAAGTGCGAAATTCGTCGGGAAGGACCGACGAGGGATCGAGGACGATTCACTTGGCACACTTCTCAGTCAGGCAATATTTTCTCAGCAATGCATCAAGACACGGGGAGTCTACCACGGCTCGTGAACATCTCGGAGTACTGAATCCGATGGAGGATGATGCTGAGCTCGGCGTCCTTTGTCTCCATAGGATGCATGAGGACATGTGCAAGTTGGCGACCGTGTTTTCCCCAATTGTGGACGAGTTGCCGGAGAAGGATGCAGACAACAAGAGACACAAGGCAGGAAAGGATAACACATCAGCCTCTGGTGTAAGTTTGAGACTACTGACTTGCATTTGTCGGCAAGGACGGCATTGACGAGATGTCGGATGCGGTCGAAGTCGAAATAAAGTAAACACTGTGAGCCATAAAACACTCTCCTTCGCTTTTGGTGCGTCACCCGACACCATGACTGCCCGAGACCCCTAGACGTAGTACACGCAGCAGTCGAGGGGATAAGCCGCTCCAGGGATCGCATAATTCCAGACAGGCACTCAGGCGCCATGCACATGCGAGAAGAGAATACAGACTCGGGACATACTCAGCTGTATAGCTCTGTCTTCCGTAGATCCAAGAATATCAATAGATGGAGCGATTCGGCACGACAAGACGAGGGCTGGATCAATATCGCTGGTATTTCTGAGCGCCGGCGCATACAAGACAGAAAAGCCCGACGCAGACACCGTGAGTGGGCACCTGAATCTCTGTCATAATTCCTGCTTCGGATTTCATGATGAGACTTTGTGTGATAAATGAAGCGATCAATAGAGTAGGAAACCGATGAACACTACCTCGTCTAAGGTGCTAAACTAAGACTATTGCGAAGTGTTTAAATCTGGAATATATCGTTAAAACAAATATGGTACTCCTGCTAGCCTCAAAATTATTACGAGGGAATAATGTAGATGTTGGCGGTCTGGGGCGAGCTGCCGCACTCAGATCCGCATGCCTATCTGAGATAACTTTGTGGATTGAGCAAAGCCTCGTGGTATTTTTGCTTCGAACATCCAGCCCGGCAAGGACAGCGCCACGTCCTCCAGCTTATCTTTACCGTGAAACACTGCAAAAATTCGATAACCATCCGCCCAAATAGCCCCGTGCAGCAAGAGTTCGTCGAGGTGATGCTCTGGGCGGCGCAAAGGCAGGTCGCGAGCAACGCTATAGGCGTCGTAGACTTCCAGACCCTCCAACCACACTGCTAACACAAGAACTTGTTGTGCCCCCCGGTCAATGAACCTCTGTCATCGCTTCATTGCTTTGTTCCAGTTGCCAAAGAAAGATGTAAGCGGTCCGCCACGCCGACTGCTCCAGTTGAAATGATCTGAGAAGGAATCGTTATCAAGGCCGCGGGCTGGGTTACGAGCGGTCATGGAGCCATCACCAGTGCGGAAGGTGCTGTTTAGGTCCTGGTGCTGTGTATCGTGAACTTCGACTCGGAACCCCAATCGTAGGTTGTATGCATAATTCTGATACCGATTCATTGCCTCGGATTTCCTCCGAAACGCCCACATATATTTAGCCACAGTGGGATCGCTGAATGTGACCGCAGACAAACTGCATGATTAAGGAGAGAATGAAAAGTTCACCACGCATTGGCTGGGAACAGAACCGCGATTGCTGGTTTACCCGCCCGCGCACGTGATTTCTTAGTGTTCATCCACTCGAAAGCCGTCGTCGCTCTCCGTTTTTAATTTAATGTATTGAGAGCCAGAATAGAGGCTACGTAAAGTCCGGAACTCCTTGAAATTTCATTTGTGCAAAAGTATAAATTAACCCGCCCAAGCGTTATCATTGACACGTTTGCTTTGGTCCTTTGCGCATGGAGGTATGGCCCGACATGAACAAAGGTGTTCTGTTGGATGTTACTACGTTAACTGAAAGACTATTCCACGCAAACTATAGCAACACCACGGGAATCTATTTACTGAACTTGGACTCTGTCATATCATCTCGTTTATCATAGAAGCCCGATCGAAATTCTTCATCAAGAAGAAAGAACTCAATCTGTTTGCCACTGAGCGGACC